>NC_073313.1:163906936-164127598 GCF_027595985.1 Sorex araneus
GGGGGAACAAGGGGGGGCTGGGCTTCGCTCAGTGGGGTCCAGGCAGTGTCCAAGAAGGACCAAGCCCAAGAGTGTCCACTGCTGAAGGCCCACCGCCCAAGGAGGAAAGATGCTGAGTGGGCGGGTGACAGGATGGGGGGTCAGGGGGAAGGCGCTTGCCTCGAAGGCAGCCAAGCCGGGTCAAGCCCCGGCATCCTCTAGGGGCCTTGGAGCCCGGCGGGAGGGATCTGAGTGCAGAGTCACCCTGAGCATGGCCAGGGGAGGGAGGGAGGGAGGAAGGAAGGAAGGAAGGAAGGAAGGAAGGAAGGAAGGAAGGAAGGAAGGAAGGAAGGAAGGAAGGAAGGAAGGAAGGAAGGGAGGGAGGGAGGGAGGGAGGGAGGGAGGGAGGGAGGGAGGGAGAGAGGGAGGGAGGGAGGGAGGGAGGGAGGGAGGGAAGGAAGGAAGGAAGGAAGGAGGGAGGGAGGGAGGGAGGGAGGGAGGAGGAAAGGAAGGAAGGAAGGAAGGAAGGGAGGGAGGGAAGGAAGGAGGGAGGGAGGGAGGAGGAAAGGAAGGAAGGAGGGAGGGAGGGAGGGAGGGAAGGAAGGAAGGAGGGAGGGAGGGAGGGAGGAGGAAAGGAAGGAAGGAAGGAAGAAGGAAGGAAGGAAGGAAGGAAGGGAGGGAGGGAGGGAGGGAGGGAGGGAGGGAGGGAGGGAGGGAGGGAGAGAGGGAGGGAGGGAGGGAGGGAAGGAGGGCGGGCGAGCAGAAGGTAAAGTGGCCAAAACGCAGGACCAGGGCTGAAGCAATAGCACAGCAGGGAGGGCGTTTGCCTGGCACGCGGCCAACCTGGGTTCGATCCCCGGCATCGCATAGGGCTCCCCTGAGCACCACAGGGAATAAGTACTGAGTGCGGAGGCAGGAGTCAGCCCTGAGCATCGCCAGGTGTGGCCCAAAAAGCTAAAATAAAAATAAAAACGCAGCTTCAGAAGGGAGAGACGGCGCCCCCTGCAGGCCCGCGGGGTCACCCAGGACCCCCACAAAATCCCGGAGCCTGGAGAGCAGGGGGGACGCCTGACTCATGCCCAGGCTGAGCACTGAGCAACAAGAACAAAAGGAATTTTGTGAATAAGGTATCAGTGGCTGTCTCGAAGGAACAGAGTGTCTTATGCAAATGTCTCCCCGGCACTCATTAAGATGTTAGCTGAGCAGCTCACTCGCACCCACGCTGGTGGCAGGCGAATCACGGCTGCCAGCGGCTGTGCAAACAACCTGGAGATGAAACACACACACACACATACCCACGCACACACAGCCTTCACACACACCCACACACACGCACCTGCACAGACACCTGCATACACACACACCTGCGCACACACACATGCGTACACACATGCACACAATCATGCTCATTCACACACCTGCACACACATACCTGCACCCGCACACATACACACCTGTACACACATGCACACACAATCACACACCCACACACAAGCATATGCACACAAGCATGCTCATGCACACACCTGCGCACACACACACATCTGCACGCACACACCCACACGCACACCTGTACACACACCCCACACACACCCCTGCACCTGCACACACACATACACACATACACACATGCACACAAACACACCCAGGCACACACATACACACAATCACGCTCACTCACACATCTGCACACACATACCTGCACCCGCACACATACACACACACCTGTACACACAATCACACACCCACACACAAGCATATGCACACAAGCATGATCACGCACACACCGGCAGACACACACCTGCACACACCCACACACATCTGCATGCACACACCCCAGCACCCGCACACACATGCACACATACACACACAATCACAAACATGCACACAAGCATGCTCACGCACACACCTGCACACACAGACACACACACCCCTCACTCACTGCTGCTTCTCTCCGCAAACCCCTGCTCAGAGCGTGGCTGAGTCTGGGGCGAGCTCGACTTTCACGGGCAGGAGGGTCCCAAGATAGCACAGCGGGGAGGGCACCTACTCTGCCACGGCCGACCCGGGTTGGACCCGGCACCCCAGGGTCTCCCGAGCGGCCCCAGGAATAACTGCCCAGTGCAGAGCACAGAAAACAGCAGGGCGGCCCCAGACCAAAAGGCAAAGAGAAGGGGCCAGAGAGAGAGTCCAGCGGGGAAGGTGCAGGGCTGGGGTTCTATCCCCGGCACCCGAGTACTGCTGAGAGGAATTCCCTGAGCACAGAGCCCGAGCACTGCCAGGGGAGGCCCCAAAACACCAAAGAAAGGTTGCAAAAAGAAATGATTTCGGGGGTGGAGCGATAGCGCAGCGGGTAGAGCATTTGCCTTGCACACAGCCGACCCAGGTTCAATTCCCAGCTTCCCATAGGGTCCCCTGAGCACCGCCAGGAGTAATTCCTGAGTGCAGGGCCAGGAGTAACCCCTGTGCATCACCAGGTGTGACCCAAAAAGCAAAAGAGAGAGAAAGAGAAGAGAAGAGAAGAAAAGAAAAGAAAAGAAAAGAAAAGAAAAGAAAAGAAAAGAAAAGAAAAGAAAAGAAAAGAAAAGAAAAGAAAAAGAAAAAAGAAATGACTTCTCCATGTCAAAAGACAGAGCCCCCTCTACTGCTCTGAGTGGCACACGCAGGGCTAATCGCTCGCGCTAATGCGGAACCGACATCAGGAGGCTCGAAAGCATCATTTGGGGAAGTACCAACTAGCCAAAGTCCGTTCTTGGCCCAATCTCCCAGAATCCTGACATTAGCCTCCACGATGAAGCGGAACACCCACTTGCCAACAGCAGCGTCAGCACCGGGTTTTATGATTTTGAGTTGTTTCAGAGAGCAATCTAAAGTGGGGGCCAACAGTTGCTCCGTTTCTTTTATGCCCTGTGTGATTAACTGTGTGTGGTGGGGACTTCTGTCCCTGCTCATTCCACTATGACACTCGCCTCTTGTTTCCATCCTATTTACAACTTTGTCCCTGAGACACGGGGCGCTGTGAGTTATTTTTTTTTTTCTTTTTGAATTACACCCGGCAATGCACAGGGGTTCCTGCTGGCTCTGCACTCAGGTATCACTCCTAGTGGTGCTCGGGGGGCCCTATGGGATGCCGGGAATCGAACCCTGGTCAGCTGCGTGCAAGGCAAACACCCTCCCCGCTGTGCTATCGCTCCAGCCCCGCGCTGTGAGTTCTGAATTCAATCTTTCTCGCTTTCTTTGTGTAACGCGTGTTTCTCATTCACGTCCTTCGGACGGGAGTTCTGCTCTTCTTTGTGATGGCTCAAGTCCCTGTGAATTTGGAGCCATTATCCCTATTACCAAGAAAGTAAAGCCAAATAAAGCCAAATAAAGATGAACTCCTCTCTACAGCGGAAAGATGATTCTATCCTCTCTTGCTTTCTTCTTCCCCCCTATGTATTGTGTCCCTAATCCCCCGATACAGGATTTTCGACGCATGAATTACAAATCCGGATTTTTTTTTCTCCGCGTGGCTTTTATAATCCCAACAAAATATACCATCATTTGTGAGTCCTTCAGTCTCACTTGTCAGGCGGGTTTAAAATATTTTTTCCTCCAGCCTCTATTTCTAGAATCTCGATTAGTTCCTAATGACCTATATTCTGGTCTTATGCCCGTGCTACTGAAACTTAGTAACTGTCCCTAGAAGCCCCCCAAAAATATCTGTGACAGCAAATTCTCGCGGCTCTTCCAGGCCTGCCTTGGGCAGAACTCATTAAATGTTTTCAAACGACGGGGTCGGATTGACAGCACAGTGGGGAGGGCATTTACCTTGCACGCGGCCGACTTGGGTTTGATCCCCGACATCCCACAGGGTCCCCTGAGCACCGCCAGGAGTAATTGCTGAACATCGTTCGGTGTGACCCAAAAAGCAAAAAAAAAAAGTTTACCGGCGCTTTCCGAGTCCTCAGTTTCCTCACTGACAACTGAGTCTGTTCAAGCCCACAGACACAGAGCACTGTCTGATGGATAAATGGGAGCAACTCTGTAGGACAAATGCTTTCACTGGTGACTCACGGGCATTTTGTTTTCTCGGGGTTTTTTTTGTGTTTTTTTTTTTGCTTTTCGGGTCATGCCCGGTGATGCTCAGGGGTCATCCTGGCTCTGCACTCAGGAATTCTCCTGGCAGTGGTCGGGGGACCCTATGGGATATCGGGGATCGAACCTACGGAAAACAAACGCTCTACCTGTTGTCTGGCCCCTAACTATCTCATTTGAAACAGTATTTTATCTTCTGCCTATTAGTTAATGCAACTCTGTTCACCTACATGCGTGTTTTCTTCGTACTGTAATTAAACCTTATATATTCATTATAGCACAGCGGGGAGGGTGTTCGCCTTTCACACAGCCGACCCGGGTTCGATTCCTCCGCTCCTCTCGGAGAGCCCGGCAAGCTACCGAGAGGATCCCACCCGCACGGCAGAGCCTGGCAAGCGCCCCGTGGCATATTCGACATGCCAAACACAGTCACAACAAGTCTCACCACGGAGACGTGACTGGTGCCCGCTCGAGCAAATCGATGAGCAACGGGGCGACAGTGCGACAGTGCTATAAAACTTATATGACTGCATGTGTCTCCCTGGTGGAGCAAGCAGGGCCTTGAAACTGCAGAGGCGTGCCCCACCCCGGAGGAGAGACCCCAAGACAGAGGGGAGGGAGGGGGGATAGGATTTGCCGGCCTCAGGATGCCCATGAATGAAGGCAGTCAGGACACAGAAGGGACCATGAATGAGTTTGGTGACACTGGAAATGGTTGCAGCACAGGAGCTGGGTACTAAAGGGAGGGCGAGGGGGGGTGCAAGATTAACTTTCAGTATCTGTGTTGCAAACCATAATGCCCAAAGGGTGGGGGGAGAGGAAGAGAGACAGAGGGAGAGGAAGAGAGACAGAGAGAGAGAAGAGAGAAGAGAGAGGAGAGAGAGAAGAGAAAGAAGAGACAGGAGAGAAAAGAAGAGAGAAGAGAGAGGAGAGAATAGAGAGGAGAGAGAAGAGAGACAAGAGAGAGGAGAGGACAGAAGAGAAGGGAGAGAAGAGAGAGAGGAGAGAGAAGAGAAAGAAGAGTCAGGAGAGAGAAGAAAGAAAAGAAAGAGAAGAAAGAAGAGAGAATAGAGAGAAAGAGTGAAAAGAGAAGAAAGAGAAGAGAGAAGGGAGAGAAGAGAGAAAGGAGAGAATAGAGAGAAAGAGAGGAGAGAGAGGGAAGAGAGAGGAGAGAGAAGAGAGAAAAGGGAGAGAACAGAGAGGAGGAGAGACAGAGAACAAAAGTAGAGGCAGGGGGCTGGAGCGATAGCACATCAGGTAGGGCATTTGCTTTGCATGCAGCCAACCTGGGTTCCATTCCCAGCATCCCATAGGGTCCCCCGAGCACCGCCAGGAGTGATTCCTGAGTGCAGAGCCAGGAGTCAGCCCTGAGCATCGCCGGGTATGACCCAAAAGGCAGAAAAAAAAAAAAGGAGAGGCAGGCTGGGGAGGGGGAAGGTGGAGGGAGGGACCCTGGGGACACTGGTGGTGGGAATGTGCCCTGGTAAAGGGTCGGGTGTTGGAACCCTGTAGGAGTGACGCCCAATGGTGAACGCCTTTGTAACTCTGAGACTCTGCAACATGGCTGTGACTTTGTAACGTGTAACTTTAGAACATGGTGATTTAATGAATAAGATTCAACCCCTCAGCCCTAGATGCTGTGAAGGTCAGCCCGAGGGCGGGGGAGGCGGTTCTGGTTCTGAGGGCAGCCCAGTGGGACACCTGCCCTGCCCCAGCTGGGCTCCCCACAGTCAACGGTTCCGGTTCTGGTTCAGCAGGGCTGGCTGGGAACTGCACAAGTGCGCCCCAAAAAAAACTTAAAGGGGAGAAGGCTGGAGCCATAGCACAGCGGGGAGAGCGTTTGCCTTGCATGCGGCCAACCCGGGTTCGATTCCCAGCATCCCATAGGGTCCCCTGAGCACCACCAGGAGTGATTCCTGAGTGCAGAGCCAGGAGTGACCCCTGAGCATTGCCAAGTGACCCAAAAAGCAAAAAATAAATAAAATTTAAAGGGGAGATGGCGCTGACAGGAGGTGCCTGGAGCAAGGGGTCTGGGAGGGGGGTCGGGAAGGGCTGACTCGTCTATTCTGTGTCGAGGGCTCAGGCACACACATACACACACATATACCCCCAAACCACACACACCCCCACAATCCACACACACATACACACACATGCACACCCCCCACACACAAACACATGGACACAGACATCCCCCCCAAACCACACATACACGTGCACACACATCACCAAACAACCACACACACACACACACACACACACACACACACACCGCTCATGGACAACCAGCTTTCAACAAACCTCCGACACAAATGAGAAGAAAGTGGGCCCCGGGAAGGGTCACTGCAGGGACGGACGAGCTGGACGCCTCCTGCCCCCACCAGGCTCTTGTTCTGTTGCTCATCAATTTGCTCGAGCGGGCGCCAGTCACGTCTCCATGGTGAGACTTGTTGTGACTGTGTTTGGCATCTCGGATACGCCACGGGGAGCTTGCCAGGCTCTGCTGTGCGGGCGGAATCCTCTTGGTAGCTTGCCGGGCTCTCCGAGAGGGACGGAGGAATTGAACCCGGGTCGGCCACGTGCAAGGCAAATGCCCTCCCCGCTGTGCTACCGACCCCAAGCCAAAACAAACCAAACTGGAGCTGTACTGATGTTGCATGGGTCTCAGCAGTCGTCCCGTCACACGGACGAGAGCAGACGGTGGCTGACCCCACGCCTGCCCTTCCCTCACTTGCCTACACGGCTTTTTTTTTCTTGCGATGAGAACATTTTAGACGAAATTAATTTTATGCAACCACGGGACAAGACTTTTTAAGTACCGTGTCTTTAATGTGCTCTTAGAGAAAAATGAAGCCTTATCTTGCACGATGAATAAGAAATGATTAACTAGGACGAGACGGCAGTGAAATGAGGATGATAAGGCAGCGCGCCCATTAGCTCTCTGAGAAATTAGGGGCTGAGGAAACGGCTCCGGAGGGTTTCGGGGCTGGCTTGCAGCCGCCGACACTTCCTGGGTCCCGAGCACCTCAGGGTGCCCTGTGCACCGGGTGGGGGTCACAGAGACAGAAGCAGCCCCCCAGGACCACCGAATGCGCCCACTGATTGCCCCAGGTCCCAGAAATGAAAAGCAAAGCGACTCGAATTTCACCCATAATCGATTACAAACTCCGAGACTGTCAAAGATTCGTAACCTGGAAGGAATTCGACTATTACAGGGCTGAGGGCTAGAGCGGGGAGGGCATCTGCCTCGAACGCGGCTGGCCTGGGGTCCGACTGCAGCTTCCCAAAGGGAAGCTACCCCGCCAGGAGTGATTCCTGAGTGCAGAGCCAGGAGGCAGTCCTGAGCATCGCCAGGCATGGCTGGGAGGGAAGAAGGGAGGGAGGGAAGAAGAGAAGGTAGGAGGAAAGGAGGGAGGGAGGGAGGGAAGGAAGGAAGGAAGGAAGGAAGGAAGGAAGGAAGGAAGGAAGGAAGGAAGGAAGGAAGGGAGGAAGGAGAGGAGGAAGAGTGAGGGAAAGGAAGGAAGGAGAGGAGGAAGAGGGGAAGGAAGAAAGGAAGGAAAGAAGGAAGGAAGGGAAGGAGGGAGGAAGGTAGAAAGGAAGGAAGGAAAGGAGGAAGAGGGGAAGGAAGGAAGGAAGAGGGGAAGAAAGGAAGGGAGGAAGAGGGGAAGGAAAAAAGGAAAGGGGATGGAGAGAGGGAGGGAAGATGGAGGAAGGGAGGGAGGGAGGTAGAAAGGAAGGAAGGAAAGGAGGAAGAGGGGAGGGAAGGAGGGAAGGAAGGAAGGAAGGGAAGAAGGGAGGGAGGGAGGGAGGGAGGAGAGGAGGAAGAGTGGGGGGAAGGAAGAGGGGAAGAAAGGAAGGGAGGAAGAGGGGAAGGAAAAAAGGAAAGAAGGGATGGAGAGAGGGAGGGAGGATGGAGGAAGGGAGGGAGGGAGGGAGGTAGAAAGGAAGGAAGGAGAGGAGGAAGAGGGGAGGGGGGCGGGAGGGAGGGAGGGAGGAAAGAAAGAAGGAAGGAAGGAAGGAAGGAAGGAGGGAGGGTGGGAAGATGGTTAGACGAATGGACCAACAGGCTATCATTTCTCTTCCCTTTACAGAAATGCAAATTCAGAAGCAATTCCACATTGGCCAGAGGGTCGAGACCCCTTTTCTATAGGCTTTGCACCCCTACTCCGAGAACCCGAGTCGCACTTGCGGAATCCTCTTCTCTGCGCACCCGGGGGCGGGGGGGGGGGGGGGGAGGCGTCTGCAGAAGAGCCAACAGGGGCAGCAGCTACGACCCCCGACGGTGGCCCCGCCCCGGAGGGAGAGAGCCTGGGACCCTGGCCCAGGGCTGCACCTACACACACGCGCACCCCGGCACAGTCGGGCCCTGTCTGCTCTGGGACCTCCCAGACACCCCCACCTCCAGCCCCAGCCGGCTGCACCCCCAGTTCCCCGCAATCCCTCTTCTGAGAAAACAAACCCTCTAGGGTGCGGTGAGACCCCAACAGAGAGGCGGAATCTGGGGCTGGAGCCATAGCACAGCGGGGAGGGCGTTGGCCTTGCACGCGGCCAACCCGGGTTCGATCCCCGGCATCCCATAGGGTCCCCCGAGCACTGCCAGGAGTGATTCCTGAGTGCAGAGCCAGGAGTCAGCCCTGAGCATCGCCGGGTGGGACCCAAAAAGAAAAAAAAAAAAAGAGGTGGAATCTGAATTCACCTCTGGTCCCTTCAGAAACGTCAGCCTGGGCCCACTTGCCTCGGTTACACCGTCTGTCCAGCCACGGCCAGGGGCTGAGCTTTGGGCCCGCCCCTGAGTTGGGGGGTCCCGCGAGGCTCAGGCCCTGGCTCAGAGCAGAAGGGGCCACGCTCTAGGGTGCGTCCCTCTGTCCTTCCTGTCTTTCCCTGGAACCCCCGGGGGACTTCGGTCAAACTCCACTTCCTCCCTCCAGAATCACGGGGCCTGGCACGCAGCCGACCCGGGTTCGATTCCCAGCATCCCATAGGGTCCCCCGAGCACCACCAGGAGTGATTCCTGAGCACAGAGCCAGGAGTCAGCCCCGAGCATCGCCGGGTGGGACCCAAAAAGCAAAAAAATAAAATAAAATAAAGAATCTCTAACGTAACCGTGAAACCCGCCCGCCCTTTATGGACGCTTTTCCCCTCAGCTTCGTTTGCTTCCCGCTAAACCAGGAGGATTTTGTCTTCCTGGGATTTAATTCTGGGATGATCCAGGGCCCAGCGGTGACGGGCAGGTGCCACTGCCCGAGTGACCCGCTGACCGACCGTCTCCACGCCCCTCCCCGGCTCTCTCTCTGGACACGGGGAACCCTGAGGCCCCTCGGGAGGACTGGAGAGAGTCCCTGACCGCCCCACCTCCCCCCTGCAGTGCCAGACACAAATCCTGACCTGCCTCGCGGCCTCCTTGCGCGTCCCCAACTCACGGGACCGAGGGCCCGGACACACGGGGACCCTGGCGGGTGCGAGTGTCACAGAGCATGGCCAGAGCCGAGCCTTCAGCGGACACCAGGGCCCTGCGAGCCCGTCCTGCCCACCACCAACCCTCCTCTCCTTGCGGCCACTTGGGGGGACAGCGGCCTTCTACTTCCGGGTCAATTTTTCTCCATTCCTCTCCTGCCCCTCCTCCCGTTCCTCCCCGTCCTCCACCTGCTCCTCCCTCTTCCTCTTCTCCCCTTTGTCTGCTCCTCCTACTTTTGCTCAGGGTGGACTCCTGACTCTGTGCTCAGGGCAGACTCCTGATTCTGTGCTCAGGACTGATTCCTGACTCTATGCTCAGGACTGACTCCTGATTCTGTGCTCAGAACAGACTCCTGACTCTGTGCTCAGGGCAGACTCCTGACTGTGCTCAGGGCGGACTCCTGACTCTGTGCTCAGGGTGGACTCCTGATTCTGTGCTCAGGGCAGACTCCTGACTCTGTGCTCAGGGTGGACTCCTGATTCTGTGCTCAGGGAGGACTCCTGACTCAGTGTTCCGGGAACCTTATGAGGTGCTGGAGATCAACCCAGGTGATGTTAATGCATGAGAGTCAAGTGCCCTTCTTCTGTCACCCTCCTCCTCCTCCCTTCCACGGATCATCTCAGGGCTCACTCCCGGTGAGGCTCCTCCCTTTTTCTTTTCTTTTTTCTTTCCGCTTTTTGACTCTCACCCGGCGATGCTCAGGGCTGACCCCTGACCCTGAACTCAGGAATCACTCCTGGCATTGCTCGGGGGACCCTAGGGGATGCCGGGGACCGAACCTGGGTCGGCCGCGTGCCAGGCCAATGCCCTCCCCGCTGTGCTGTCGCTCCAGCCCTCTCTTCTCCTTTCTCCTCTTCTCTCCCTCCTCTCCTTCCCTCTCCCCTTCCTCAGCCTCCTGCCGTCCTCTGGAAGCACACGCTCCAGCTACTCACAACACACGCGCTTCCGGCCAGCCGCAGACCCCCGGCCATTCATTCTGTTTAGGGACCGGGGTTGGGTGGGCTGGGAGGGCGGGCGGGGGGGCTGACAGCCGCGAAGGTGGGCAGCTGGACCCCGCTGTTTGCAGATCTCCTGGACTCAAACAGAACTCTGCAGAGTGCCATGGCCCAGCTGACGCCCCGGGACGCCCCGGGGCGCCCCGGGGCTCTCTGCAGACGGACGGTCACTCACTCCCCTTCCGCTGCAGCCAGCGCCCCCGGGAGCCCCGGGCCCTTCCAGTTCAGGGTCATTTCAATAAAGCTCTTGGGGACGTGCATGTACACACACGTGTGTGTGTGCACTTGCACATGCGTGTTATGTGTGTTGTGCGTGTGTGTGTGTGTGTGTGTGTGTGTGCACGCGTGCGCGCATGCTCCGCCCTCGAGGGGAGCTGGCTGAGGCTGCAAAGCCTGGGCTGGTCAGTGAGCGCCGGTTCTCATGTAGAATCTGGTCTGGATGCCCGAGGACAGACGGACAGAGGGACAGATGGATGTAACCGTGGCACCCTGAGACTGGAAGAGAAAAAGCAGCATGGTGGGGGCAGGAGTCAGCCCTGAGCACAGAGCCAGGAGTCAGCCCTGAGCACAGAGCAGGGAGTGAGCCCTGAGCACTGAGATAGGAGTCAGCCCTGAGCACAGAGCCAGGAGTCAGCCCTGAGCACAGAGCCAGGAGTCAGCCCTGAGCACAGAGTCAGGAGTCAGTCCTGAGCACTGAGATAGGAGTCAGGCCTGAGCACAGTCAGGAGTCAGCCCTGAGCACTGAGTCAGGAGTCAGCCAGCAGGTTCGGCCTCCAGAAGGGCCCTGAAGTTTGGCCTGCCCCCCACTCAGGCCCGGTGCTTGTGGGGGGACCAGAGGGCTGGGCGGGGGGTCAGAAGGCAGCAGGTGGCCAGGGCCGGTGGCTGGGACCTTCTTGTCACGGGATCTAAAAAGCCGCAAGTGCAGGAGGGAGGGGCTGGCCAGCGGGCACGCAGGCGGTGTGGACAGCGCTGGACAAGGAGCGACTCTGTCGGGGGTTCAGGAGGAGGAGGGCTACTCGGGGCGGGATCGGACCCAGAGCAGGGCAGGGGGGTCAGGCCCTGACCACAGGCCCCTCCAGGCCCAAAGCCCAGCTCACACGGGGCGGGCGACAGGCAGGATGCAGGTGACCCTCACCTGGACTGGAAGGAACCTTCCCCTCCCGCTGGTGAAACTGGGGTGAGGGTAAGGGACGCCTTTCTCAGAACTGACAGATGGGGGCGCTGGAGGTGACACAGAGTGGAGCCAGCACTGGTAGAGCATTTGCCAGACCTTTCCCATGTAGCATGACATATGTGTGCACACGTGTATATGTACATGCATACATGCATGTGTATTGTGTGCATGCATGCATGTGTATGTGTACATGTGTGCATGTATCTACGCATGCACACATATATGTATGTGTGTGCATGTGTGTACATATGTGCACACATGTATGAGAAGAGAAGGAAAAAGGAGGAGGGAGAGGAAGAAGAGGAGGAAGAGGAAGAAGAAGGAAGAGGAGGAGAAGATGAAGACTACGATGACGAGGACAATGAGGAAGAAGAGAAGAGGAGGAGGAGGAAGAAGGAAGGAGAAGGGAGGAGTGAGGGGGAGGAGGGAAGAGGAGAAGGAAGGAAGAAAGAAGGAAGAGAGGAGGAGAGGAAGGAGAAGGAGGAGGAGAAGGAGGAGGAGGAGGAGGAGGAGGAGGAGGAGGAGGAGGAGAAGGGAGAAGGAGAAGAGGGAGGAGGAGGAGGGGAAGGAGGAGGAGGAGAAGAACGGAGAAGGGAGAAGAGGGAGGAAGAAGGAGGAGGAGGAGAAGGAGGGAGGAGGAAGGAGGGAGGAGGGAGGGAGGAGGAGGAGAAGGAAGGAAGAAGGAAGAAAGAAGGAAGAGGAGGAGGAGAAGAAGAAGGAGGTTGAGGAGGAGGAGGAGGAGGAGGAGGAGAAGAGGGAGGAGGAGGAGGAGAAGAGGGAGGTTGAAGAGGAGGAGGAGGAGAAGGAGGGAGAAGGGAGAAGGAGGAGGAGGAGAAAGAGGAGAAGGGAGAAGGGAGGAGGAGGAGGAGGAGAAGAAGGGAGAAGAAAAAGGGAGAAGGGAAAAGAAGAGGGAGAGTGAGGAGGAGGAGGAGGAGGAGGAGGAGGAGGAAGAGGAGGAGGAGGAGGAGGTAAATCAGCAAAATTCAGGCCGTGGGAATGAGTGCAATGTGTTTGATCACGCGATGTTAGTGATCAGAGGAAAAGCACCAAATATATGTATGCGTACATGTGTGCACGCATGTACGTATATGTATGTGGGGGGGGCCTTCCCTCCCCTTTGCTACTGTTCGTATAATCACTGGGGCCCCCACACGCCTTTGGAAGGGGGTTCCCTGAGAGGGCACATTTGGGGGGCACCTCCCAGCGGGCACTGCGCCCGGCGGTGCTGGAGAGGTGGTCCGGGCACAGGAGAGGGGGGGGACACTGGCTCACGGACTGAAAACACTGCAGGGTCGGCCCTGAGACTCGGGGGACGGGGGACCCCGCCCAGCTGCGAGTCCAGCTGTTCCGGGAGCGGCGGGGGAGGGGGGGCGGCGGAGTGGAACCGGCAGACAGACGCGGGTCCAGGGAAGCTCCTGCCGCCGGCCCCCTCCCCGCCTCCCCCCTCCCCGCCAAGACGGAATTACGACCTGAAATCAGTGGATACATATTTTATTATGTGGATAATTTAAAGGATTAGAGCGAGACAAAGAATTCATAAGCCGCCGTCACGGTGCAAGACAAATCGTTGCCATTAATCTGGCAGGAAGGGAGAGGAGGAGAGAGGCGAGCAGGAAGCGGAGGGTTTCTCCCCCCATCCCCCCCACACCCCTCTAGCAGGGTCCCCCAGCACCCCCAGACAAGCAGCGGACCTGGGCGTGCTCTAAGCGGCCAGTTGGCACAGAGCACCCAGCTCGGAGCACTTTCGCCAGCCAGCGGGTCTCAATAACGCAATTGTTTGCATCTCTCCGGAGGCAAATGTGCTCAGCCTGGTTTTTATTCCTGAATAACCTGCAATGCCGCAGCCGGCACGAACGAGTGAGCAGCTCGCCCCGGCGGTGCCAGGACTCACCTGAGCGGTGCCAGGGCTCTGTGACAGGGTGGGGGGGCGCTCCCAGAGCAAACCCCCCAAAACACACACACACACAGACACACACAGTCACAGCAAGCCCCGGGCCCGGCTGAATCCTGGTGGGAGACGGACACATTTTCCAGGTGCCCGCGACGCTGGCCTGCCCCTGCCACAGAGATGCTGAGCGCCTGAGGGTCCTCATGGCCTCGCGCCCGCCCCAGCCAGACCCCCATCACTCCCACCTGCGACGGAATTTCCTGGAGCCCTGGAATCCTTCATTGCCCCAACACCGGGCGTCCACCACTCACCCCTGCATTCCCACCATCACGAACGGGGGTAGTGTAGTTGGAAGCCTCCAGTACCAGCAACGTGCTCCCTGAACACCAAGGCTGTGCTCCCGGGGCCCGGCCAGGTAAGGCTGAGGGGGGTGGGGGGGGCGGGGGGGCTCTCTGTGAGGCCGGGATTCGAACCTTCAACGCGGCGCAGCTCCTAGGAGGCAGGTGCCCTCATTCCAGTGCTCTCTGCGGGCCAGAGTTCTCAGCAGATGGTGCAGAAGCTCTGTGCAATGGGGGAGCTAGCCCGCTGGGGGAGGTTTGGGAGCACTTGAAGAGAGCACAGACTAGTTCCCCCCCCCCCAAAGGCGCTCAGAAACAACCCGCTGTGAAGTCGAGAGATGCCTTGCCTAGTGGCCGACCCCGGTTCAATCCCCACCCCCGGATGGGGGTCAGGAGCAAGCCCTGAGCACCAGTGGGCGTGGCCAAACGCACACGACACACACACAAGCACACACGCACACAGACACACACACACAATACACACACACACAACGCCCTGTCTCATCCTCCGTCTCGGCTCTCCCGGCAGAAGGCGGAAAGACCCCACGCAGGGGCCATTCTCCGCGGAGCCCACCTCTGCCTTTCCTTGCACACCCCCGAGGGTCGCCCCCCCCACACCTGTCGAGCCCACCCTGGAGTAACCCCTGAAGTCAGCCCTGAGCACCGCTGGCTGAGAGTGGCCACAAAATGAAACGGCCCAAAACCTAACCTTTCCCAAGGCTGGACACTTGTCACAAGTCGGGAGGGGTGGGGGAGGCAGGATGGAGACGGGACCTCTGGGACCACGAGAGTCGGAAATCTGCACAAGAGCTGAGCACTGGAGCTGGAGCGATAGCACAGCGGGGAGGGTGTTTGCCTTGCACACGGCCGACCCGGGTTCGATTCCCAGCATCCCATAGGGTCCCCCGAACACGGCCAGGAGGGATTCCTGAGTGCAGAACCAGGAGGAACCCCTGAGCATCGCCGGGTGGGACCTAAAAAGCAAAAAAAGAGGGGCTGGAGTGATAGCACAGCGGGTAGGGCATTTGCCTTGCACGCGGCCGACCCGGGTTCAAATCCCAGCATCCCATGTGGTCCCCTGCGCACCGCCAAGGGTGATTCCTGAGTGCAGAGCCAGGAGTGACCTCTGTGCATTGCTGGGTGAGACCCAAAAAGCAAAAAAAAAAAAAAAAAAAAAAAAAAAAAGCAAAAAAAGCAAAAGAACTGAGCACTGAAAGGAGGTAAAGGGATTCACGTAATAACTTCATAAGCTCCCCGTGGCATAACTCGATATGCAAAAAAAAAAAACAGCAACAATGACGGTCCTCCTTCCCCTGATCCTGAAAGATCGCCCCATCCGCCATCGGGGCACGTGACAGGGAGGGATGGAGACGTTACTGGCGCCCGCCCGCGCAAATCCATGAACAGCAGCATGACGGTGATGCAGTGAAGCTCTGTTGCAAACCATAACGCCCAAATGCCAAAGAGGAGAGAGAGAAAAGGAAGGGAGACGTGTCTCTGGGAAAATGCTAATTGGGGGGGGTGTCTCCGCCAGACCCCTGAGCGCCCCGTAAGCCCCCCAGGCCCCTTCTCGTTTGTTCTGGAATGTTCAGCTACGGGAGGCTCCGCGCGGATGTAATTAAATTTGTTCCCTGGCTCCTGCTAACCTGCCTGGTGCCTGATAAGAACCCAGAAACGGGGGGCGCTGGGGGGCTCTGGGGGGAACAGTGTCCTCTGCGCGCAGCCTGGAGCATGGCAGAGGACACGCTCGGAGCACCGGGACCCCCAGGGGGCAGTGGGGGGCACTGCTTAAGGGGAGTCCGAGGCTGCAGCCAAGGTCTCTTATAAGGGCGCACCGGGGTCGGCCCCTCACCAAGGGGCGGGGCCTTTGCCTACCTTGGGGGTCTCCAGCCAGGCTGCAGTGGTCGTGAGCGCGGAGCTGCGGCGGGTCCCGGCGCTCAGGCCCAGCGGGGTGGGTGTCGCGCCGCCCCCGACCCGGGTTCGGTCCCCCGGCGGCATCCAGCGCAGGACCAGGAGCGACTTTTTAGCGCAGAGCCAGGCAGAAGCTTGGGGCATCGCCGGGTGTGGCCCCCAAGCGAATCCCAAAACCCCAAAGCTCAGGCCTCCCACGGGGGGGGCGGTGGCGAAGCTGCGAGGTGGCAGCGCCAGCGCCTCCCACCCGGGGCCGGTGGGGTGGGTGACGCAGCGCCGGGCGCGCGCGGGTGGGCAGGGGGACGTTCCCAGGGCGTGCGCGGGCGGGAGCGGGGGATAAGGTACCTGGGCACATGCGGGTGGGCAGGGGCGAAGGCTCCACGGGGGTGGGCGGGGTGGAGCGTCTGGTGCACGAGGGTGGGCGGGGCTGGACATTCTGGTGCACGAGGGTGGGCGGAGCTGGAGGTTCTGGTGCACGAGGGTGGGCGGGGCTGGAGGTTCTGGTGCACGAGGGTGGGCGGTGGGGGGTGGGGGTTCCAGTGTACGAGGGTGGGCGGGGCTGGAGGTTCCGCTGCACACGGGTGGGCGGGGCTGGAGGTTTCGGTGCACAGGGGTGGGCGGGGTGGAGGTCCCGGTGCGCGCGCGCGGGCGGGGTGGGGTGAGATGTCCGGTCGCATGTGGGTGGGTCAAGATCCCGGGTGCAGGTGGGTTGGGGGGCTGGTGTCCAAGCGCCCCTCGATGCAGGTGGGTGAAGTTCCTAAACGCACCTGAGACCCTCGGGCCCCGCCTCCAGCAGGGAGCGCTGCTGGGCCCGCCCCAGCCCTTGCTCTGGGGGTCTCTGACCCCTCCCCCAGCCGCTATAGAGGGCGCAGAAGCGCTGGGCACCCCCAATGAGACACTAGGTCTCCAGATCGGTGAAGTCCCTAAGCACCGCGGGGTGTGACCCCCCCCCAGACCAAAAAGACAAGAAGATGCTGCGGGCTGGAGCGACAGCACAGCGGGGAGGGCATTGGCCTTGCACGCGGCCGACTCGGGTTCGATCCCTGGCATCCCATAGGGTCCCCTGAGCACCGCCAGGAGTGATTCCTGAGTGCAGAGCCAGGAGGAACCCCTGAGCATCGCCGGGTGGGGCCCAAAAAGAAAAAAAAGAAAAAGAAAAGATTCTGCTTTCTCCCGGCCCTGCCTCACCTTCATATTCTTTCACTCTTTCTTGTGTGCGTAGTTAGTGGGGTGGGCTGGAGCAATAGCACAGCGGGTAGGGCATTTGCCTTGCATGCGGCCGACCCTGGTTCGATTCCTCCGCCCCTCTCGGAGAGCCCGGCAAGCTACCGAGAGGATCCCGCCCGCACGGCAGAGCCTGGCAAGCTCCCCGTGGCGTATTCGAGATGCCAAACACAGTCACAGCAAGTCTCACCATGGAGACGTGACTGGCGCCCGCTTGAGCAAATCGATGAGCAAGGGGACAACAGTGCGACAGTTAGTGGGGTGGATGGCACGCAGCAATGCTCAGGGCTCAGTCCTGGTTCTGTGCTCAGGGGTCACTCCTGGTGCCCCCCCCCCCGGACCTCCTGGCTGCGTGCCAGGCCAGTGCCCAGCCTCTAGGCCTCCAGACGGAATCCGGGCATAAAAAGAATTTCATTTTAATTGTTTTAAATGCTGCTTGGTACCTTTGTATTTTCCTATGCTGGCGTTTGCTTTTAATGAGACTTGGCCTTCCCCCCCTCCCCCCCCCCCCCCGCACCCAGGGCCGTGGAGAGATGGGTCTCATTGTTCTCTGCTAAAATGATGTCATTGAAACACTTTTGAATAGATCTGCCGGATGGGGCAGCTCTGAATCTTTCCCCTTAGCCAGTCCTGTAGGCACAGCCTCCCGGGACAGCCAGTGAAGGCTTTTGCTTCCCTCTACTTCCCTCCCTGCTCCTCTTCCTTGCCCCATGATAGCCAGGAGGAGAGGTGGGTGCTGGCCTGACACACGGCCCACCCGGGTTCGATCCCCGGCATCGCGATGCGGCTCCAGGCACTAGCAGGAGTGACACCTGAGTGCAGAGGCAGGACTCAGCCCTGAACACCGCAGTGGGGAAGAGGGGCTTGACCGAAAGGTCTGGAATGGTCCCTGGAGGTGGTCCTTGCTGACCGGGTGGGTACTACCCCACACTCAGGTTGCGGCAGAAATGGGTGGGAGGGGCTGGAGCGACAGCACAGCGGGGAGGGCGTTTGCCTGGCACGCGGCCGACCCGGGTTCGATTCCCAGCATCCCATAGGGTCCCCCGAGCACCGCCAGGAGTGATTCCTGAGTGCAGAGCCAGGAGTCAGCCCTGAGCATCGCCGGGTGGGACCCCAAAAACCCAAATGGCCCAAAATAATAATAATAATAATAAAGAAGTTGGCTTCTTTTCTGTGGCAGAGGCTGGAGGCCGCCGCCCCCAGGGGCCCCGAGGTCAGGGGCCGTGCGTGCACCTGGGGGGGCAGCTGGGCAGAGCTGAGCGCCCGGGAGAAGGCGCGTCAGCATTTTTTTTGGGGGGGGGTCACACCTGGTGATGCTCAGGGGTTACTCCTGGCTCATGCACTCAGGAATTACTCCTGGCGGTGCTCAGGGGACCATATGGGATGCTGGGATTTGAACCCAGGTCGGCCGCTTGCAAGGCAAGCGCCCTCCCTGCTGTGCTGTCGCTCCAGCGTCAGCATTTCTGAGTGGCGGTCCCCGGCCTCAAAGGGCCCGTGTAGTCCTCATCCCTGTTCTATCTTTAGGCTGGCGAGGGAGGAAGGTTCCAGGCAGGCCAGCGGCCGCGGCCCAAGGTGCTTCTATAAATACCCTCCTGTGGGGACGCCCCGCCCGGAATCGGGCCCCTCTGGGCAGTGCGCAGGGCTGGTGCTCTGGACACCAGTGGACTCAGGCTTGCAGGGGAGGAGGGCGGTGTGGAGATGGAGACAGAGAATCAACCCTGTCTCCAACGGGCAGGGAAGAGGGCGGATCCTTCCTTCAGGAGTGCCGTTTCCGCCGCTGAGGGGGGCCACCTTGCTCGCTCAGATCTGAGTGATGCCGGGTGGGTCCCCCCAAAAAAAGAAAAGAAAGAGGGAGGGGCTGGAGAGATAGCAAGCACAGCGGGGAGGGCGTTTGCCTTGCACACGGTTGACCCGGGTACGATTCCTAGCATCTCATAGGGTCCCCTGAACACCGCCAGGAGTGATTCCTGAGTGCAGAGCCAGGAGTCAGCCCTGAGCATCGCTGGGTGTGGCCCAAAAAAGGGAAAAGTAAATAAAATAAAAACAGATTTATTGGGGCTGGAGTGATAGCACAGCAGGGAGGGTGTTGGCCTTGCACGCCGCTGACCCGGGTTCGAATCCCAGCATCCCATAGGGTCCCCTGAACACCGCCAAGAGTGATTCCTGAGTGCATGAGCCAGGAGGAACCCCTGTGCATTGCCGGGTGTGACCCAAAAAGCAAAGGAAAAAAAAGAGGGGGGGGCTGGAGTGATAGCACAGCGGGTAGGGCGTTTCCTTGCACGCGGGCGACCCGGGTTCGATTCCCAGCATCCCATAGGGTCACCCAAACACCGCCAGGAGTAATTCCTGAGTGCAGAGCCAGGAGGAACCCCTGTGCATCGCTGGGTGTGACCCCCCCCAAAAAAAAAGAAAGAGAAAGAAAGAGGGAGATGTTTCCGCCTCCAGTCCCCAGGGAGAATCTGGGTTCCCCTGTGTCTCCTAGAAGGAATTTTGGAAATCTCACCCTTCTGCTGAGCAAGGCCTTCCCGGTAGGTGAGGTCAGTTCCCAGGCAGACGCTCCACGGACCCGTGGAAACTTCCAGAACAGCTCGCCGAGCCTTTCCACCTCCTCTTCCGCGGCTGCTCCGGTTGGCAGCCTTCTTCCTTCATTATTCTCCGTAATGAAGGAGAGCGAGGAGGCGTGATAGGGTTTCTCATATGCATATGCTAACGCGGCCCCGCAATCCTTCAGAGCTTTTTAATTTCCAGAGTGCCAGGGGCCTTCCCGCACCGGGAGAGACTGCTAGGAGCAGGGCTCCGGCAACGGGAGGTGGCACTGGTTCTCGGAACGAACCGCTCAGAACCGGGCAGAGGGCCCAGTGCGAGGGGACCCCCAGTGACCTTTCTCAGGGGCTCAACGTTGGCCTGACGTTGGGGCATTTATTGTCGTCCCATTGTTCATCGATTTGCTCCAGCGGGCACCAAGAACGCCTCCATGGTGAGACTTGTTGGGCATTTATTATTATTATTATTTTTGCTTTTTGGGTCACACCCGGCGATGCACAGGGGTCACTCCTGGCTCTGCACTCAGGAATTACTCCTGGCGGTGCTTGGGGGACCCTATGGGATGCTGGGAACCGAACCTGGGTTAACCGCATGCCAGACAAACGCCCTACCCACTGTGCTATCGCTCCAGCCCCAGGCATTTATTATTTTTGGTTTTTTTTTGGGGGGGCGGCACACCCAGGGATGCTCAGGGCTGACTCCCGGCTCTGCACTCAGGAATCACTCCTGGGTGGTGCTCAGGGGACCCTATGAGATGTCAGGGATAGAATCCAGGTCAGTTGCGTGCAAGGCAAACGCCTTTCTTATGAACTGTTGCTCATGCCCCTTAATTTTTTTCTAAAGAGGCCACCCCAGGCAGTGCTGGGGGCCACCACGGCTATACACAGTGATGGTGGAGACTGATGCAACACAGGGTCAAACTCACAGGTCTCCAACATGCGTCTCTAGCATACCAGGCGGGATGTACTCTAGCACAGCTGGCGATCTTTAAACATGAAAAAGAGCTTAGCAGAGCGCAGAGGTTAAGGCACCTGCCTTGCATCCTGCCAACTAGTCCAAACCCTCAGCCCCACGTGAATTACGGTCCCCTGAGCACGAATGAGTCAGGAATAGACCCTGAGCACTGTGGGCAGGAGCCCAAGGAAAAAACAAACAAAAAAAGCAGGAAGAAAAGTCAGTTTGATGCAGACAACTTGCAAAGACTAATTCAAATTTGCTTTTATTTTTTTTTTTGGGGGGGCTTCACACCCTGGTGATGCACAAGGGTTCCTCCTGGCTCTGCACTCAGGAATTAGTCCTAGCGGTGCTCGGGGGACCCTATGGGATGCTGGGAATCGAACCTAGATCGGCTTCGTGCATGGCAAATGCCCTACCTGCTGCGCTATCACTCCAGCCGCAAGACTAATTCAAATTTAATTCAAATTTAATCGTGGCTCCTACTGACAAGGAAAATAGAACACAAACCAATAAAGCACTGCTCCTGGACGTAACTTATAAAAGAACGAACTCCTTCTGATCGCCAAAGATCACTTACTATATCCTCCCCAAAACACTGCAATTAACATGATCTGTAACAGTTGCAACTTGAAAGACACAGATCAAATGTAAAGACATAATTCCAAAATGTATATCATCCCATGAGCAGATTATTAATCTGCTTCTATTTAAAGGCACTCCAAGTGCCATTAATTCTCTCTGCTGCTTCTTCTGATCATTTGCTGAACAAGGCTGCCTGGATGAAGGTCTTGAAGAATTTACATTTGAATATTCTTTCTTCATATCTGCAAAAGGCCATTCATTAATCTTGGACACAAAGGCTAACATAGGTCTGGATGATGCTGGGGCCCAACTTTTGAATGATTAAAGTCCAATAATTTATAAGGTGGGCTGGAGCGATAGCGTAGCAGGGAGGGCGTTCGCCTTGCATGCAGCCGACTCGGGTTCGATTCCTCAGCCACTCTCGGAGAGCCCGGCAAGCTCCCGACAGGATCCTGTCCGCATGGCAGAGCCTGGCAAGCTCCCCGTGGCGTATTCGAGATGCCAAACACAGTCACAAGTCGTCTCACCATGGAGACGTGACTGGCGCCCACTCGAGCAAATAGATAAGCAACGGGATGACAGTAACACAGTGATAATTTATCAGGTGTGTAACGCTAGAAGTTAGTGAGATCTAATTACCGGAAGTCGGGGAAACTTTCATCTGAGTTGGAGACAAATTCATCTACTTATAAAAACTGATCTCAGCTGATACAAGTCTTATTTTCATCTTGATTAAGCCCACATCAGGAGAATACTCAAATATGTCACTGCACAAACACTCGTGTTGGGGGGCTGGAGCAATAGCACAGCGGGGAGGGCGTTTGCCTTGCACGCGGCCGACCCGGGATTGATTCCCAGCATCCCATAGGGTCCTCCGAGCACCGCCAGGAGTAATTCCTGAGTGCAGAGCCAGGAGGAACCCCTGAGCACGCCGGGTGGGACCCAAATAGAAGAAGAAAAAAAAAACCACGAAAAAACCCAACATCATTTCGCTCTGTGATCACGGTCCTGCCCCTCTGCCGCCTCCGGGGTATCGGGGACGCGCTGTCCACGCTGAGCCCCCAGCCCCAACTGAGACAGAAGAAAGACACTCGCTGGGAGCATCCCGTTCATTTCCGTCAGGCCCAGCGCTTGCGGGTTCCCCGGGCACCTTCTTCCCTCGGTCACGTGGGCAGCGTCTTGAGCGGCCCCGTGTGACCACGCACAGACACGTGCCCGGCTCCTCTGTGGCTCAATAAACTTTTATTATTTTTTTGTTATTTCTTTTTATTCAAAAGAAGGTTTTTCCCTATCACAAAAATTATAGATTGACGGCACCAGCAGTGGCAGCGGCGGCATCAGGAGAGCGGCGCTGACAGCGGGGGTGGGGGCGGGGGCGGCTCCGAGTTCCAAAGGGGCGGGGGCGGGGGAGGGGTGGTCCGGGGATGGGAAGGAGTCCGGGAGGCCTCCGGGGAGGGCCCGGCCACTGCTCCCCCGTCGCTGGCGCTGCAGACGGGTCTCTCGCAGGATCTCGGAGCGGACTTGAGTAAACCGTCACACCAACTCCAGCACCTGGAGGGGGGGAAGGAGGCTTAGCTTAGCACACCGTTTTATTATTTTATTATTTTTTTCTTTTTGGGTCACACCCAGCGATGCCCAGGGGTTCCTCCTGGCTCTGCACTCAGGACTCACTCCTGGCAGTGCTTGGGGGACCCTATGGGATGCTGGGGATCGAACCCGGGTCAGCCTCGTGCCAGGCAAACGCCCTCCCCGCTGAGCTATGGCTCTAGCTTTAAGAGGGGCCACGCTGGGGGCCAGAGCGAGAGTCCAGTGGGGCGGGCCCTTGTCTTGCACGCAGGTGACCCTAGAGCCCCTTCAGGGGTCATCCCTGAGCACTGCAGGGTGTGGCCACAGAACACCACCAGACAGGGGCGACGTCAGCAGGTGCTGGGGCTCCCAGGCCCTTCCCCGGCCGGGCTCAGGGCCCACCTGGTGACCGAAGATGAGCCGGGTACAGCAGGATCCCCTGAGCAGGAAAAGCACCTGCCCTAGGCACCCCAGGAAAAGCCGCCAGTTAAGCTTGGAGCGGGGCTGTCTCCTGGACCTCGCACCCGACCCCTGTCTGCAGCTGCCTAAAGGGAGCCACCTGGCGTCTGGCCCCTGGGAAACGCCTTCTGGCCTACCCGCGCCTTGCCCTGCGCGCCCTCGGTGCCCGCTCAGGAGCGTAAACACCATCATCAGCTCCGCAGGGGCAAGGGAGCCCATCTCGGCCCCTTCAAAGCTCCTTCCAAACGCCCCGACACCCATGACCTGGCAAGGGCACAAAGCCTAAACGGGACGCAGTGTATTCGCTGGCTTGGACACGGAGACGGAGAAACTGCTTACCTTGATTGTGCCCTGACTGTTAGCAGCGATCAGCACACTGGACTCCTAGGAGAGAGAAGGAGAGTTTTTATTTTTATCTATTTTAATTTTTAAAAATTTTATCTATTTATTTGCTTTTTGGGTCCCACCCGGCGATGCACAGGGGTTACTCCTGGCTCTGCACTCAGGAATCACTCCTGGCGATGCTCAGGGGACCCTATGGGATGCTGGGAATCAAACCCAGGTTGGCCGCGTGCAAGGCAAATGCCCTCCCCGCTGTGCTATCGCTCCAGCCCCAGAATAAGAGTTTTTAAAGGACAGGGAAGCGTTCCCGGCTGGCCCGCCCAAGACAGCAGCCTTCTCTTCCTCCTTTTTCTTTTCTTTTTTTTTTTTTTTTTTGAATCACACCCGGCGATGCTCAGGGCTGACTCCTGGCTCTGCACTCAGGAATCACTCCTGGCGGTGCTTGGGGGACCCTATGGGATGCTGGGAATCGAACCCGGGTCGGCTGCGTGCCAGGCCAACGCCCTTCCCACTGTGCTGTTGCTCCAGCCCCGTTCCTCCGCCTTTCTTTATCCCCCTCCTCAGGCGCCAACAGAATTTCAAGCAAAGCTCCAACTTGAACAACCCTTTCAACGACGGCTCTGAGACCCCAAGATCCCTGTGTTCAGGATTCGGTTTTCCACGGGAGTCAAACAGCAACAGAGCGGGTGACGCCCAGTTGTCAAGGCAGAGGAGAGCAGCAGACAGCCGGCAGGCGGAAAGTCAGAGACGGAAATGCAATACCCAGACGAACACACGCAGGGAAAGCCAAAATGCTCCGTGCGCCCCACAGAAGGCCCCACTTCTATTCATTGCCCCCGTGAAACCTCACTCTCCACCTCTGTCTCCATCTCTGATCTGAATCTCTCCGGATGGCTGTCTGCCAGCAGACAAGCACAAAAATGATGTCGATATTTATCTGGGAGAAGGAGGGTGATCTTTCTCGTTATTTACTTATTTATTTATTTGTTTATTTATTTGCTTTTTGGGTCATACCTGGTGATGGACAGGTGTTACTCCTGGCTCTGCAATCAGGAATTACTCCTGGCGGTGCTCAGGGGACCCTATGGGACGCTGGGATTCGAACCCGGGTTGGTCGCGTGCAAGGCAAATGCCCTCCCCGATGTGCTATCGCTCCAGCCACAGACAACAATTCAAACTGTATGAAAGAACAGGAAAAGCGGCGATAACTTCTGTTGCCTTGCTTAACTGTCTGGGCTATAAAACTGATTAGGCAGGCCGGTTCCCTCAGGATTTTATTGAGAAAGAAAAGCCAAGAACCTCATTTTTTGCTTTTTTTGTTTTTGCTTTTTGGGTCCCACCCAGCGATGCTCAGGGCTGACTCCTGGCTCTGCACTCAGGAATCACTCCTGGCGGTGCTCGGAGGAACCTATGGGATGCTGGGAATCGAACCCTGGTCGGCTGTGTGCCAGGCCAACGCCCTCCCCGCTGTGCTATAGCTCCATTCCCCAAGAACGAGGGCGTTAACCTTTCCAAGTGACAGATCCCAACTAGGGACGGAGCCAAGGGACCAGCCACCGAGCAACAATCCACAGTGCCCTCTGGACTCGGCGCCAACTCGGTGGAGTGAGCCAGTGAAAACGGACGGGAGCCCTCGTGGGGCTTCACCGGCTTGTCCTGCAGCGTCCGCTGCAACGGTACCTGCCACCCATGTCCACTCCTGCCCCAAGCACCAAGACACGATGAAAGCGGTACCTCAGCCCATACCAGAGACGGCGCGGGCAACTCTACCTCCCAGGACTCCCATCTGGAAGATGGTGCTCCCTTACGTGAAAGTCAAGAGCTAGGGAGCCACAGGACCGTTAACTGCTCCTCCAGGAACGAGGACGCACTGTCTACCTCCCAGATCTCCTTAATATTCTCTCCATGATGGGCCTGGAGCAAGAGCACAGCGGGGAGGGCGTTTGCCTTGCACGTGGCTGACCCGGGTTGGATTCCCAGCATCCCATAGGGTCCCCTGAGCACCGCCAGGGGTGATTCCTGAGTGCAGAGCCAGGGGTCAGCCCTGAGCATCACCGGGTGGGACCCAAAAAGAAACAGAAAAAAAAGTCCATGGGGCTGGAGTGATAGCACAGCAGGGAGGGCGTTTGCCTTGCACGCGGCCGACCCGGGTTCGATTCCCAGCATCCCATAGGGTCCCTTGAGCACTGCCAGGGGTAATTAATTCCTGAGTGCAGAGCCAGGAGTGACCCCTGTGCATCACCGGGTGTGACCCAAAAAGAAAAAAAAAAAATCTTTCCGTGAAACCTCTTGGCCACAGCTGACACTCTCTTCCCCGCAAACACCGACCCCTTGTTTCCTCTCTGCCGGGAGACGACTGTCACTCTGAAGAGCTACAATAGAACGGCGAGAAGCAGCAAGAGCAAAAGCAAGCCCGAACTGATGGCTCATTCTCTGCGTGCGATCCTACGGAATGATGACTCTCATATTTCTCCTGTGGGCGGGGGGGGGGGGCGGCTGGCAGGGTGGTCCTATCTGTATTCAGAAGGTGCCTCTGATAGGGAAACGGATTTTCTCCTGCACGGGCCGGCCGGTGTCAAGTGGGACTCTGCCCGCTGACCCAGAACGCTTCCCATCTTCCAGGCAAATGTGCCTTCCCGCCTCTCTCTTCTCTGTGTCCCTACAGCTGCCGTGTGAAAATCCTCCTCTCCCCCCAGAGTCTAGCAGCAGATCTTCCAGAGTCCTTAATTTCCTGATTTCTCTGCTCTCTGCATTTCCTTCCAACCGTTCTAACATCTTTCTCGAGAGTTCCCAGGGCCCTTCTGGTTTAAAGGCAAAAGACGGAAAATGAAAGCATTCCTTCCCCTTTCTGTGTTTCATCTGCCTGGGCCAGAGAACCTTCCCCGCCCCGCGCCCTCCTGCCTTCGTGCAGACCACTTTGTTCGAGATTGTTCTCTTTGATCAAGTCTCTTATCTTTAGATCTCCAAGTCGGCAGGCATTTCACACTGGTCTGGACCCCACATGTCAGGGGTCTGGGGACGTGGCCAGTGCTGACTGACCGAGAGACAAAGAGACCTGCCCAACACGGCAGTTGTGCAAGCCCCAGCCAAGGGCAGTGACACTGGTCCCAAGAAAGTCTTCAAAGGCTTGGAATAAAAACCATCAACACTTGGGGCTGGAGCAATAGCAGATCGGGGAGGGCGTTTGCCTTGCACGCGGCTGACCCGGGTTCGATTCCCAGCATCCCATAGGGTCCCCTGAGCACTGCCAGGAGTTATTCCTGAGTGCAGAGCCAGGAGGAACCCGTGTGCATTGCTGGGTGTGACACACAAAAAAACAAGGGGCTGGAGCGGTAGCACAGCGGGGAGGGTGTTTGCCTTGCACGCGGCCGACCCGAGTTCAATTCCCAGCACCCCATAGGGTCCCCCGAGCACCGCCAGGGGTGATTCCTGAGTGCATGAGCCAGGAGTAGTCCCTGTGCATCACTGGGTATGACCCAGAAACGCCCCCCAAAACAAACAAACAAACAAACAAAAAACAAAACATTGATGCTAAGTAGTTGCTTATTTGTCTCTTGGCCTTTATTCTTTTGACCTTTGTTTCAGTAGATCTTGTTTTTTTTTTTTTTTTCAGAATTGAGTTGGATTCAATATACGTACACAACCTACAAACCCATCAAAAAGACCTTCTCCTTGGAACGATAGTCAGCTCTCCGGCATGTAGAAAAAAGAAGTCAGGGTGGAATGAGTTAGATGTCGGAATTGCATTTGCAAGATCAAACAACAAATAAAATCTGAAATTTAGAATCTTAAGATTCTCACTTTCTTATGTTGTCTCATTTTGGTATCTTATAGAAATATTCAAATCACCTGCTATCTATGGAAGAAAAAGTTTTGTATTGGGCAGAGGTGAATTCCTCCAAAGAAAAGACGTTCTACTTAGAAAAAGAAACAAGAACTTTTTATTCCCCCTTTTTAGGTCATACCTGGCTCATGCACTCAGGAATTACTCCCAGCGGTGCTTGGGATACCATATGGGAAGCTGGGAATCGAACCCGGGCAGGGCAGGAGGTGGCCTGCACTGCCTCGTGTGGGAAACTGTCGAGTTTCTCTCTGTGCTATCGCTTCAGCCCCGAAACAAGAACTTTTCTTGAGTGCGGAAGCGCTAAAATCATAGCACTATCTGTCCTTCCATTGCTCATCGATTTGCTCAAGTGGGCACCAGTAACGTCTTCATTGTGAGACTTATTAGTGCTTTTGGCATACTGAATATGCCATGGGGAGCTTGCCAGGCTCTGCCGGGCGGGTGTGATACTCTCAGTAGCTTGCCAGATTCTCCGAGAGGGACGGAGGAATCGAACCTGGGTCAGCCGCGTGCAAGGCAAACGCCCTCCCCGCTGTGCTATCACTCCAGCCCACTAAAATCATACGCACCCAATTTTTAACGCCAGGCTCCCGCTGAAATAGGTTAGACTATTCACTGGCTCTGGACAAGCTCTTAACATATTTTGCGAATGTTAACTTTGTATCTCAGGTACTGTATCCTGCTCAGAACTAGAATCCATCCGGCGTCAGACCCCCAAAGAATAAATGCAATCTCTGATCACTCAGTATTTTCAAAGATTCCTGGCGGCCCACCAAGAGAAATACTCTACCAAAGGTATTCTGCTGTTCTGGCGCCTCATCAACCTCAAGTCTGCAAAATACAATGTCGGATTTCTTCCCCCAGGCAGCCCTGAAACTCTGAAATAATTACAGCTCTTTCCTTTTTATCCAAGTGCTGAAATGACTTATTTTAGTTCTGTGTCACTCTGTGTGAGATGTCGAGCTGAGAAACAGACACGGAGCTCCTGTGTGAACCGGATCCCGGTTGCTTCCGGTACATAGAAAACGGAGCGAGGAATCTTCTGACATCCTGGGCCTTGGATTTCATCAAATTAGAATGGAATGGGGGAGACGGGAAATGTCTGAGAGAACCAAAGTTCTCGTAGCTTATACATATGGATGTTGCATTTCCGATCTCATCTGCCTACATCCCACAAAGTTGAATACGCAGAATGTGATCTTGCGCCGACTTCCCTGTGATTTCGAGTGTGATCATGAGAGGACAAAGGTGGAAGGTAGTGAGCGACAGTTCCCCGCACGAGGCAGTGCAGACCACCTCCTGTACCCTGCCTGGCAATCTGGATTCCGCACACTGGGGTTTCTTTCTTTTTTTTTTTTTTTGCTTTTTGGGTCACACCCGGTGATGCACAGGGGTCACTCCTGGCTCATGCACTCAGGAATCACTCCTGGCAGTGCTCAGGGGACCCTATGGGATGCTGGGATTCGAACCCGGGTTGGTCACATGCAAGGCAAACGCCCTCCCCGCTGTGCTATCGCTCCGGCCCCCGACAAATCAGTTCTTTTTTTTTTTTTTTTTTGCTTTTTGGGTCACACCCAGCGATGCTCAGGGGTTACTCCTGGCTTTGCACTCAGGAATTACTCCTGGCAGTGCTTGGGGGACCATATGGGATGCCGGGGATCGAACCCAGATCGGCCGCGTGCAAGGCAAATGCCCTACCCGCTGTGCTATTGCTCCGGCCCCGACAAATCAGTTCTTAATGAGAACAACTGCATGGAAACGACCTCCGATTAGCTTCGTCCGAGCTACAATACTGAGCGGCTTAGAATCCTAGATCAGTCACACTGATCTAACCCTCCAGAAAAAGAGAATTCTTTCTGTATTTATTTCATTAACTGGTTATGGAATCAAAGGAACAAAATATAATTCCTGTTTTCAAAACCAGCTAAGACATTTAAAAAAAATCAGTTCAAGGGGCTGGAGTGATAGCACAGCGGGTAGGGTGTTTGCCTTGCACGTGGCCGACCCGGGTTCGATTCCCAGCACCCTATATGGTCCCCTGAGCACCGCCAGGGGTGATTCCTGAGTGCATGAGCCAGGAGTGACCCCTGTGCATCGCCGGGTGTGACCCAAAAAGCAAAAAAAAAAAAAAAAAAAAAAAAAAAAATCAGTTCAGATGTATGCAGATGTTAAGTTCTCTGGCTGTCTTTAAATTTTATTTAATCAGTCATTTTTTTGGGTCACAGCCGGCGATGCACAGGAGTTACTCCTGGCTCTGCACTCAGGAATTACTCCTGGCAGTGCTCAGGGGACCCTATGGGATGCTGGGGATCGAACCCAGGTCGGCCGTGTGCAAGGCAAACGCCCTCCCCGCTGTGCTATCGCTCCAGCCCCATCTGACTTATTAATGACCCAATATAAAGGTTTTCAATGAGGGGCCTGGTGCTGATCTCGAGGAGGAGAAAGCGGCAGTCTTCATCAAAATATGACACAGAGTGGCAGAACGGGGGCGGGAGCACTAAGTACAGAGGGCAGGGCGCCCGCCTTACATGTGGCCGGCCCAGGTTCAGCGCCCAGCCAAGGAGGAAGCCCTGAGCCCCTCCGACTGTGGTCCCCACACAATACCAACAAACAAGCAAAGATCTGAAAGCAGTGGCAGGGAAAGCAAGACTTGGCATGCTGGTTTTCCAGGCTGCCCTGTGTGGAGGGGAACGATCGGGCTCAGCAGCTGCTGTAAGTCCGACAGAGACCTCCGTGTTTCTGTAGGACCACTGCAATTGGGGGACAAAAGACAGCTCTGCATTTGCCCACCCGGGGGGACGACTGCAGGTTCCATTTGTGAGGTGCTTCATTAGGCTTTGATTATGCGGTCTTCCCTACGCTGGCTCGAGACTGCATCAAACGCTCATTTAAATATACTTTCAAGCATTCAAATAAGTAACGAGAGAAAAAAAAAAAAAACGAAACGGGTTCAGATCATAGAAAAAGCCATTAACAAGGCACGCTGAGCGTACCAGGGCAAAGTGATCTTTTCTGGGGGAAAAGGCCGTGGGGGCCCTGAGGGCCTGCAGGGGACGGAGCGGCGGGAACTGTCGGACGCTCACAGCCCACCACCACTCCTGGTGCCCTTGTCCGTTTCATCTTTGTGCTCCCCGACTCACACACTCCCCCACAGACGCGGGTTCATTCACAGGACGCGGGTTCATTCTTTCAGAACGTGTCGGTACACGGGAGGCCCGGGGCACTGCGTGGAGAGCTCCCAGCCTGAGCATGTGCTGAGCACCGGGCACCGGGGGGCCTGCGGCCTGTCCCCTGGCCCCCAGCGGGTAAGCCCCCTGCACGTCCTTCCCCCCTGCCGGGCCCGAGCTCCGGCCTTTCGAACAAACGTGTGAGCAACTGCTCCGACGTGGCCAATCACCCGCAAGATGCAGTTCCTCCGGGGAGCCCGACCTTGCCCTCGGCTCTACAGGAAGACGCAGATACACCCCAAACACTGGACTCACGTGCTGCCCTTTAGCCCACCGTCAGGGCTCACGGGCTTCCAAAGACCCCAGGCTCCAGCGGATTCTGGGCGTCACAACAGCGTCACAGTGACGGGTTAGGACAGGGGCCTTGGAGCGCCCCCGCTGGGGCCGTGGGCAAGGAAAGCTGGTCACGGGTTTGGGGAACCCAGGTGGCGACACGACTGCAGCCAGATTGCCACCAGTGGGCCGGGGAAGGGTGGGTGCTTCAGAGAGAAGAGCCCAGCGCCCCGCTCCCCCAAGGAACTCTAGGCTCATTAGGGAAATGAAAGGAAAGAAGGACCGTACCGTATCCCCAGCTCCTCATCAGACACTTTTCCTGTATTTACCGTCTAGGGCATAATGAGAGGACACGGGGGCAGCTTATGTTGTCAGATAACTCAGTAACATTGGGGGCTGGAGCGATAGCACAGCGGGGAGGGCATTGGCCTTGCACGTGGCCGACCCGGGTTCAATTTCCAGCATCCCATATGGTCCCCTGAGCACCGGCAGGGGTAATTCCTGAGTGCATGAGCCAGGAGGAACCCCTGTGCATCGCCGGGTGGGACCCCAAAAAAGCAAACAACAACAACAACAAAACATTTTTTGCGGCTTCCGGGGGCTAGCGGAACAATCTAGCGGGAAAAGTGTTCCGTGTGGATGCCGGGCGCCCAGGAAGGAATCCAGGAGTCGGTCCTGCACACAGCTGGGAGCTGTGATCTGTGATCACATAGATCACAGTGTGATCTATGATCACACACCGCCCCCGGCAAGAGGCACATAAACCAACACGCTACCACAATCTTTTTTTTTTTTTTGCTTTTTGGGTCACACTGGGCGATGCACAGGGGTCACTCCTGGCTCATGCACTCAGGAATTACCCCTGGCGGTGCTCAGGCGACCCTATGGGATGCCGGGAATCGAACCCGGGTCGGCCGCGTGCAAGGCCAACGCCCTCCCCGCTGTGCTATCACTCCAGCCCCCTGCTACCACAATCTTTTCCTCACCTGACTGTGAGAGTGGGCTTCTTTTTTGAGGAGAAGCACCTGCCTCAATGCTGGGGGGGCTGCGCACGGAGCAGCCTGTGCAAAGGGGATTCAGCGGCCACGCGCAAGCTCCGCCACTTGTACAAACAAATGACAGGTTTGCGGAAACGTGTTATTTGCCAGGGAAAAGGGCAACGTGCTTGTTACGGAGTTAAACTCGCCTAACGACGCGCAGGGGGGGCGGATTCTGTCGCTGACAGGACTCTGCCCTGAAGGAGGGACGAAGTAGATGTCACGTCTAGGTCGACGGCAAATTATTTCCCTCCTCACAGGCCACCGGGCTGAGATGAATATTTATGGAGCTGCACGGGGCGGTGAAGGGAAAGCCAGACAATGTGTACCCGGGAGAGATCCCCGGTCTTACAGGAGACAAACAGACAACACAGGAGGCGCCACAAAACTTCGTCCCAGCCCTTCACGCACCCGCTCCGCTGCTCACGTGACACCTGCTACCTCCGTACCTGTTTCCTTTGGCGGTACAAAAAAAAAATTTTTTTTTTGTTTTTGGGTCACACCCGGCGATGCACAGGGGCTACTCCTGGCTCTGCACTCAGGAATCACTCCAGGCGGTGCTCGGGGGACGCTATGGGATACTGGGAATCGAACCCAGGTCGACTGCGTGCAAGGCAAACGCCCTACCCACTGTGTTATTGCTCCAGCCCTACAATTTTTTTTTTTTTTGGTCACACCCGGCGATGTGCAGGGGGTCCTCCTGGCTCTGCACACAGGAATTTCTCCTGGCGGTGCTCAGGGGACCCTATGGGATGCTGGGAATCGAACCTGGGTCAGCTGCGTGCCAGGCCAACGCCCTCCCCGCTGTGCTATCGCTCCAGCCCCTGGTGGTACAATTCTGAGCAGCAAATAAACTGCACGACCCTGTGCCAATGTTTATTCCAAACTTCGAAGGAGCTCGTCCGCATCCGCGTGGCACCGAGTGCATGGGGAGGCCCTGGCGAGGGGCGACGCAGACTTACCCCGTCCGGCAGCGCCCTCCAGCACACGGCACTGACAAACTCATTCGTGTCGTCCTCTTTTCGGTCTTTGTCCAGAACGCTCTTGACCGTGTCAAACTTGAAAGTTAACAAAGTCTTAGAAAGTCCTTTGTAATACAGGTAAAGAGAGTTGTTCTCGCTTCCTGAAATTAAAAGGGGTGGGGGGAAAGTTTATAATGAAAGAACTGAAAATTAGGGAAATCAGGTCAGTTTGTAAGGTAATTCCCCTTCAGTGCTTAATTAAGCTCAAACAACAATAAACTGTAGGATAACATTGGTTTGTCCTTTCTGCCTTGCCACAGGGAGCATATGTTTACTGGGTTACTCCCATCCCTCTGATTATTTGTAACCTCTTTGTTTGTGCTCTGCTTCCCCTACTGCTCTGTTAACCTGTAAATAACTTAATTCAGAGCAATGTCCTTTTTGTATGGACATAGGAAGATAGTTAATGCTATGCTTTTGTAACATGGAAGTCAATTGACTGAATAATATTAACTCCTGGACATATGTTCTCTCATCTTAAGCCTCAGTTGCACTTACTTCTTAGCACCCCAAAAGCAGGGTCCTGATGAGGGGCTGGATGGACCCAGGACAAGCTGTGAGCTACCCTGGCATCGAAATGGGCCAGGCCAAAGTTCCATCATACTTAACCATAAGAACATGGTCATGGACGAATTCTGTTACGATCCAAAAAATAACAGCTGGATTAGGACCCTGCTGGGGTTAGGAAAGATTAATCTTGCCTGAGCACTGTAGTCTGAGATCTGTAGCGAGATGTCCCCAGGAGAGCCACCCTACAAGCTTAATGAATCTCTTGCTGTGTCCATGCAAAATGACTAATATTAAGAAGTAGAATTAAGACGTTAATTAAGATGTTAAGTTATTGAACTAAGGAAAGGAGAGAAACACCCTAAGTGGTATTTTGCCCTTACAGGGAGGGAAGGGCCTTTTGCACAGCGGTTACTGCTGGCTCATGCACTCAGGAATTACTCCTGGCGGTGCTCAGGGGACCATATGGGATACTGGGAATCAAACCCGGGTCGGTCGCATGCAAGGCAAATGCCCTACCCACTGTGTTATCAAACATAAGCTCTGATACGGTGAAGTTAAGGTTCATATATATGCGGAACAAGTCAATTTTACCCAATCAAGGGTAAATAACATGCCAAGACTGATGAAGAGTGAGCTCTAATTCGGCACAATGATTGAGTTCGATCCCCAGCATCCCATAGGGTCCCCTGAGCACCACCAGCAGTGACTCCTGAGTGCAGAGCCAGGAGTCAGCCATGAGCATCGCCGGGTGGGACCCAAAAAGCCAATAAATAAATAAGTAAATATAGATAAGAAATTTTTAAAAAAAGAAAAAAAAGAAACTTCCTCAAAAAAATACAAATGGCCAAAAGGCACATGAAAAAGTGCTCCACATCACCAATCATCAGGGAGATGCAAATCAAAACAACAATGAGATCTCCTCTCATACCACAGAGACTGGCCCACATCAAAAAGAGCAAAAACAACCAGTGGTGGTGTGGATGTGGGGAGAAAGGGACTCTCTTTCATTGTTGCTGGGAATGCTGACTGGTCCAGTCTTTCTGGAAAACAATATGGGCACTTCTCAAAAAAACTAGAAATTGGGGCTGGAGTGATAGCACAGCGGGTAGGGCGTTTGCCTTGCACGCGGCCGACCTGGGTTCAAATCCCAGCATCCCATATGGTCCCCTGAGCGCCGCCAGGGGTGATTCCTGAGTGCATGAGCTAGGAGTGACCCCTGTGCATTGCTGGGTGTGACCCAAAAAGCAAAAAAAAAAACAAAAAAAAACAAAACTAGAAATTGAGTTTCCATATGACCCAGCAATACCACTTCTGGAAATATATCCCCTGGGTGCAAAAAAGCACAGCAGAAATGACATCTGCACCTGTATGTTCATTGCAGCACTGTTCACAATAGCCAGAACCTGAGTGCCCCAAACAGACGACTGGTCGAAGAAACTCAGGTCCATCTACACAATGGAATACTACGCAGCTGTTAGGAGAGATGAAGTCATGAAATTTGCTTATAAATGGATAGACATGGACAGTATCATCAGGCTAAGTGAAATGAGTCAGAAAGAGACGGACAGACATAGGAGACTAACATAATATGAAACTAACACCCAAGGACAGCAGAGACAAGGGCCAGGAGGACTGCTCCAGGGTTTGCAGCCCGCCTCACAAGCTGGGGGAGGAGGCAGCTGGGATAGAGAAGGGATCACTGAGTCAATGATGGTTGGAGGGGTCGCTCGGGATGGGAGTTGTGTGCTGAGAGTAGATAAAGGACCCAACGTGATGGCCTCTCAGTGTCTGTATAGCAAACTATAATGCCTAAAAGTAGAGAGAAAGAGGGAAATTGCTATAGAGGCAGGAGGTGGCTGGGGAAGGGTAGGGGTGGCGGGAGGGATACTGTGGGCATTGGTTGTGGAAAATGTATACCGGTGGAGGGATGGGTGTTCGACCATTGTGTAACTGAAACTCATTATCTCACACTGATTCATTAAAAAAAAATAACCTTATAATTGGGCCCGATCACGAGGAGGAGAAGAGGTAGGGTACTTGCCTCACATACAGCTAACCCCGGTTCTAATCCAAGCACCCCGGCTCATCTCCCCCAAGCCTGCCAGGAGTCATCCCTGAGTGCAAAGCCAGGAGTACGGCCTGAGCAGGCCGCGTGAGGCCCAAATACCCCCAACCCATTGGACCCCCAAATAAAATTATATTACAATACAAGATCGACTATAAAACATCTGTAACATTCTCCTACTATTCCACCAACTGTCAGCGGATGCTCAGAAGGAAGAACTAAAGTTTCTTTTTTTTTTTTGCTTTTTGGGTCACACCTGGCGATGCACAGGGGTTCCTCCTGGCTCTGCACTCAGGAATCACTCCTGGCGGTGCTCAGGGGACCATATGGGATGCTGGGAATCGAACCCGGGTCGGGCGCGTGCAAGGCAAACGCCCTCCCCGCTGTACTATCGCTCCAGCCCAGAACTAAAGCTTCTTCACGTAGTTAAGGAAGACTCAAGAGTGCCAAGGCACCAGTTCTAACCGATGCGCCCACGAACCACGTCCACGGGCGCTGCACTTACCGCACGCTATGTAATCCCCGTTGGAAGCCAGGCCGACAAAGTTCTTCTCGTTGATGTGGCCCTTGAAGGAGCGCAGACAGTATGGCTTCCCCACGTTCCACAGTTTGAGCTGGCTGTCCGTCGAGCTGCAAGACGCAGAGTTGAGATTTCCTGGCACGGAACTCACCGCTACGAATCAGACACAACGCAACCTGGCGGCTCGGAATGCAGATTCGGAACCAGGACCAAGAGAGACCGGTCAACCCACCATCCATTTGCTTCTGACGCTGGGGAAACCACACGCTACTCCGGCCTTTTGTTTTTCCATCGGTTAAATGTGAAATACAATTATTTCTTACGGACAGAATTAGATGAATCCTGACAGATGTTGATAAAAAAATTTCATTTAAAATGCTTTAAGCCCGGGGCTGGAGCGATAGCACAACAGGTAGGGCGTTTGCCTTGCATGCGGCCGACCCGGGTTCGAATCCCAGCATCCCATATGGTCCCCTGAGCACCGCCAGGGGTAATTCCTGAGTGAAGAGCCAGGAGTAACCCCTGTGCATCGCCAGGTGTGACCCAAAAACAAACAAACAAACAAAAAAAATGCTTTAAGCCCTCCCGGGGTGTATAGGAAGCGTCTTCCCGTCTACTAACAGCTGTGCTTACTGCAAGGCTCTTTCTTCCACTTGATTTGAGTTTTTTCAACCGCTGAATTGTATTGGTATATTGAATATGAACTATTTTCAGGCGGGCAATGCTCTAAATGAATGATTTATAGTCTGTCTCACTGAAATAATATGTAAATGAATTCATTTGCCGAAAATAATTAATATAAAGATTTCTGGAACACCTATCATACCCAGAACTCACAGAAGTTGAATAAACAATCACATTCTCTTTCTCTTTGAATGTGTTACAATAACTGAATCATACTGTTCAATGTATAATTGCGTCTCTCTCAGCCACCAATTTTTCTTTTCTGTAAAATAAATGCTCAAGGTATTACAGCTAGTAAATAGTAGCGCGACATCAAAACATCTTTTGAAGACCAAAATCTACCTTCTAAATCGCTTCTTATTTTTGAAACATTGTCCCCATCCTTAGACATTATACTGTTCTATCCTTTTGATGTTAGCCATGCTAGGGTTCCAACCCAAAGCCTCACAGGTGAGCACTGTGCTCTCCTGCTAATCCACACCTCCACCCCACATATACATATATGTACACATAGATCTTTTACTGGTCAAACGCTCAGGTTAGAACAATTTATGACATTTGAACATTATAAATGTTTTTTTATTTTTTTGCTTTTTGTGTCACCCAGCGATGCACAGGGGTTGCTCCTGGCTCTGTGCTCAGGAATTACTCCTGGTGGTCCTCGGGGGACCATATGGGAGGCCAGGGATCGAACCTAGGTTGGTCACCTGCAAGGCAAACGTCCTACCCGCTGTACTATTGCTCCGGCCCCAAACATTATAAATGTTTTAACATGATAAATACATATTCAGGATTTCCAGAGGGAATTGAGAATGAGACTGTTTTAAATCATCCTATTTTGTTTTTTGTTTTGTTTTTTTTGCTTGTTGGGTCACACCCGATGTACAGGAGTCACTCCTGGCTCTGCACTCAGGAATCACCCCGGGCGGTGCTCAGGGGACCATATGGGATGCTGGGGATCAAACCCGGGTCGGCCTTGTGCAAGGCAAATGCCCTCCCCACTGTGCTATCGCTCCAGCCCCTGTTTTATTTATTTATTTATTTTGCTTTTTGGGTTACTCCCGGCGATGCACAGGGGTTCCTCCTGGCTCTGCACTCAGGAATCACCCCTGGCAGTGCTCAGAGGACCATATGGGATGCTGGGAATCGAACCCGGGTCAGCGGTGGGCAAGGCAAACGCCCTCCCTGCTGTGCTATCACTCCAGCCCATCCAGCCCCTGTTTTAAATCATTCGAAGCCTCAAATAATACATGAAAAAAATATCTTCATTCACAAAAACAAAAATAGAAAAAGTTGGCTTTTTAACTTGTATAAAATATAAAAAAATTAGCCATATTATTGAAGTTAACCAAGAGATCCAAATTTACATAATTTCTCAACTACTTGGAAATCATACTAGATGATTCAACATCAAGAATCTGAAAATATTTTTGCCAGAAGCTACCAAGCATATTTGAATCTGAATAAGCCTATAACAAACTTATTGCCCATTTTTTGTTCGTTGCGGCCATACCTGGAGATGCTCAGGAATTAAACCTAGCTTAAACTCAGGAAATATTCCTGGCTGGGCTTGGGGTGCCATCGGGAAGCTGGGGATTAAATGTGGATTAGTCACACGTAGGGCATGTGCCGACACAATGTACAATCTCTCCAGCTCTTACTGCCCATTTTTATTCAACAAGATGAGACCAATTTTGATTGGCCACTACTTATTTTGATTTGTAAACTTGTATGAACCCCTCTGAGTTCAGTCCTACTTTGGTGTTTATCCCCTTTTATACTACTACTACTACAATATGGATAAACATGTAATGAAACTGGGGCTGGAGCGATAGCACAGTGAGGAGGGCGTTTGCCTTGCACACCGCCGACCTGGGTTCGATTCCCAGCATCCCGTAGGGTCCCTTGAGCACCGCCAGGAGTGATTCTTGAGTGCATGAGCCAGGAGTGACTCCTGTGCATCGCCGAGTGTAACCCCCCCAAAAAAAAAAAAATTAATGACATTAAGTGGATAAAACTCTTCCCATTGTATTGAACCAATCTGAAGCAAAAATACTTAAGGGTCACATAAAAACTACAATCAGGGGCTGGAGCGATAGCACAGTGGGGAGGGTGTTTGCCTTGCACGCCGCCAACCTGGGTTCGATTCCCAGCATCCTATAGGGTCCCCAGAGCATCGCCAGGGGTAATTCCTGAGTACAGAGCCAGGAGTGACCCCTGTGCATCGCCAGGTGTGACCCAGAAAGCAAAAACAAACAAACAAACAAAAAATACCTACAATCAGGGGCTGGAGCAATAGTACAGCAAGTAGGGCATTTGTCTTATAAGCGGCCGATGTGGATTCAATCCCCAGCATCCCCTAAGGTCCCCGGAGCACCGCCAGGAGTAATTCCTGAGTGCAGAGCCAGGAATAAGCCCTGGGCATCGCCGGGTGTGACCCAAAAAGCAAATAAATAAATAGTTAAAAACTACCATCAGAATTTTATTCACAAATAACACAGAAGTGAGAGGTGAGCAGCAGAGACCAGAAGATCCAGGTGCTGTGATGCGGTGATTTAAATAATCTACTACTTAAGACTAGGGCCGATACCACGGGGCTACTCTTGTGTCGACCCAGTGTCCTCCGAAACTGTTCTCGGATGACAGACCTCTGGGTTCGGGCCCTTGTGCAGCCGGAATACTCACGCGGAGACGATCTCCTCGCCGCTCACAAACTTGGCGTAGGAGACGGCTTTCCGGTGCCCCTTGAACACCATGATCGGCTGCTTAGTGTTCCGGAGATCATAGTAGTGGACGCAGTGATCTATGGCAGAGCGAGAAACAGCACAGGCGGGTTCAGAGAGAAGTGAGAAAGCCAAACTCACTGTCACCACACGTCACGCAGCGTCCCACCCAGTCCCTGCCGGAGAACTCAGGGCCGGGATTCATTTTTTGCCTCGATTATTCAGAATTTTGTCTTGATTATTCAGAACATAGAGTTGCATTAAAAAGTGTATATTTCAAGAAAAAAAAAGTGTATGTTTTAGGGTGAGTGATAGAGCAGTGGGTAGGACGTTTGCCTTGCACGCAGCAGACCCAGGTTTGATTCCTCCACCCTTCTCGGAGAGCCCGGCAAGCTACCGAGAGGATCCTGCCCGCACGGCAGAGCCTGGCAAGCTCCCCGTGGCGTATTCGAGATGCCAAACACAGTCACCACAAGTCTCACCATGGAGACGTGACTGGCGCCCGCTCGAGCAAATCAAATCAATGAGCAACGGGATGACAGTGCGACAGTGACAGTGCTACAGATTTCAAATCTCAAAAGGGGACCCATCTCTTGGCTGAAACTCGTTTTTAAAATGAAAATATCAAAAAAAAAAAAAAAGGGGGGGGGCTGGAGCGATAGCACAGCGGGGAGGGCGTTTGCCTTGCACGTGGCCGACCCGGGTTCGATTCCCAGCATCCCATAGGGTCCCCTGAGTACTACCCCGGGGTAATTCCTGAGTGCAGAGCCAGGAGTCAGCCCTGAGAATCACCAGGTGTGACCCAAAAAGCAAAATAAATAAATAAAATAAAATAAAATAAAATAAAATAAAATGCAACCATCTCCTGACTTTCCTCCACGCTGTTGACCTTTCTCACTGGCGCCTTCCATAGCCAAGGAGCTAGTGAAACTCTCTCCCGGAACCCTCTGTGTCTCTGGCCCAGGCTGATGCCACTGGTGTGCAGGCCACACCTTTGAGGGTCACGGCCCGAGTACAGAAGAGTCGGCGTGCAGAGAAGACCTTTTGGCTTGGGTGCTGGCGCTCAGCATGCAGCCGACAGCACTGGCTTCATGCAGCCGACAGCACCGGCTTCAAGGGGCCGCGTGGGCGTGCTACTCGGGGCACCGGGCATTTCTCCGGGCGCCCTGTTCTCCCCGCAGCTCGGAGTGAGCTCTCTGGCCCGGCTACTAGAAGCAAGAGGCTTCCTTCTTTCTTTCTTTTTTTTTTTTTTTGCTTTTTGGGTCATACCTGGCGATGCTCAGGGGTTACTCCTGGCTCATGCACTCAGGAATCACCCCTGGCGGTGCTCAGGGGACCCTATGGGATGCTGGGAATCGAACCCGGGTCGGCCACGTGCAAGCCCCCAAACAACTTCCTTCTTGAGCATCCTTGGTGCTCGAGTGAGGCGCGGATGAGAGCCTCTCAGGTGTTCTGGTCCAGCCTGCGTCCCGGGCGCCAGGGGTGGGGGACCGGAAACAGATGGGGGGTCTCCTCTACTCATTCGAGGGCCACAGGAAGACGTGCTCGGCCGCCGGTGAGACAAGCACTCAGGGCCCTGAACCGTCTTATACTGGGAGCTCGGGAAGAAAACCAGTGTAGTTCACTTCATTCAATGAAGCCCCTGAACTCACATATATATTTTTTACATATTTTTTATATTTTATTTTTATATTAACCTTTTAAATATATATCACTGTCACTATCATCCCGTTGCTCATTGATTTGTTCAAGCGGGCGCCAGTAACGTCTCTCATTGAGAGACTTATTGTTACTGTTTTTGGCATATCCAATATGCACGGGGAGCTTGCCAGGTTCTGCCACTCAGGCTCAATACTCTCGGTAGCTTGCCGGGCTCTCCAAGAGGGGCGGAGGCATCAAACTTGGGTCGGATGCATGAAAGGCAAACGCCCAACCGCTGTGCTATCACTCCAGCCCTTAAATATATTATATATATATATATTGCTTTTTGGGTCACACCCGGCAATGCACAGGGGTTCCTCCTGGCTCTGCACTCAGGAATTACTCCCAGCGGTGCTTAGGGGACCCTATGGGATGCTGGGAATCGAACCCCGGTCGGCTGTGTGCAAGGCAAACACCCTCCCCGCTGTGCTATCATTGCTCCAGCCCCTGAACTCCTATTTTTACCAGTCTCTAATTACTATCTGTAACTCCTGGCTAAATTTTATTTTTTTCTGCAGAATCTCATTTCAAAAAAAAAAAAATTTGGTGGGACACCCGCAGTGCTCAGGCCTTATTCCCGGCTCTGTACTCGTGGTGGTACTTGGGGGACCTTACAGGGGCGGGGGGGTGAGCCTAGGCCAGCACCCTACCTGCTGTACTAAGCTCCTGCCCCTCTCCTCCAATCTCTATCTGAACCCTCTCACTAGGGAAACGGGATGAAAGTTCCATGAGTCATTGCCTTCCGCCCATCTCTTAAACTCCAACCTCGCAAACAGAACATCAGAACGGCAAATAAATTTTTTTTTTTTTTTTTTGCTTTTTGGGTCACACCTGGCGATGCACAGGGGTTACTCCTGGCTCTGCACTCAGGAATTACCCCTGGCGGTGCTCAGGGGACCATATGGGATGCTGGGATTTGAACCCGGGTCGGCCGCGTGCAAGGCAAACGCCCTACCCGCTGTGCTATCTCTCCAGCCCCCGGCAAATAAATTTTTAAATGTGGAAAAATGAGTTTCATTTTCTATAATGGGTTTTTCAAAAATTATTTAAAAGTATTTCATTTGGCAGTTACAATACTCCACAATAGCAAGCCACGTTTAGAAGTCAATTTTTAAGACTTCAATGAGGAAAAACACATTTTCTAGAACTGCTCCAGTAAATCACACATGTCAGGATGTAAAAATGTTTTTTTCCCAGTGAGTGAGTATGCGAATAAACAATGGCAGTCTTGCTTTCTTTCAGCTTTGGGCACAAGGCTAATAATAATTTCCATTACACGTAACTCATCATAGCTGTAGTTCAGAAAGTACGAGTGTAGGTACTCCCAAGACAGAACATAAATGATATGGCCGAACCTATAATCTTCATGTTCTACCCGAGTGGAATAACAAAAAATTAAACGTTTCTTTTATAAAGGAAAACTTGAGACACCAACATGTCCATATTCACTTAACCTATCTTCACTCAAAACCACGAAGATATGCCTTTTGGACCCGGCTGTGGAAGGAGCATGATGGAGGGGCCCGAGGGAGCGCCCTCGGACCCCAAGCAGCCCACTGAACTAATTCCGGCATGGGACCAGAGACCCCACGGCGTGCTGAAGCTGTGGGACCCGGGCATCCCCCAATTCTTTTAACCTGTCTCTCTCTCAACTCCTCCCTCCTGAACACAGCGCAGGGGCCGCGGTTTTCCTGAGCGCAAAACGGAGACGCCGAGCCTCTCTCTAGGTTTCTCCATCTTATGAGCACCATAAAAGGGTAAAAGTTTATAGTGATGTTATTTCTGGTTGTACTTTCCCTGGACTTTATACAGAAACCCAAAACCGCGCGGCCGCTGCTGCGGCCGCGCGACTTAATGTCATCTTAGTTTGAGCAATATGTAATGGTTCCTTTCTAATGGGGCGGACTTTTGTGGGAGATCCTAATAGTAAGTCTGTTGCTGAAATATTGAAGGCAATCAAAGTGGTAGCCATCTCACTAGACTGAACTAAGCTATATCCCCACGCCGGCTGAGAAGAAATTTTCTTCTTTCTCGGGAAGAAACGCGGTGTGTCATCAACTACAGTGTGATGTCCATTAAGCAAACAGACCTGGTGGCGTGGGAATGGGATATAAGGGGAAAAATTATGTACAAGGAACAGCGGGACGCTGGTGGAATCTCGAGCCGGAGCCGACACCAGCGCAAGACCGTCGGTTCCAGAGACTGCTTGCAGATACTCTACAAGTCTATCAACTAAGCCAGAGCCCCACGCCTGCTGATGACGGGAAATAACCATCCTTTTCGGTTTTTTTTTTTCCCTTGTCAGGCAGCGTGGCGATTACTAAAACAGGCGTGAACTCGGTGGCGCGGGGCAAGGGGGAAAAAGAAAAACTATGTAACAAACAGCGGGACTTAATATCTCTATATTCTTAGCAATGGAGAACTATCAAATGCCTCCTTGGCAATAGGACTGCTTTTCTTTTTTGGGGGAAACCCCAACAACGGTAGTGAGTTGTATGTTGAAACATGGAATGTAATCGAAATAAGGCGTAAACGAAGTGAAACATATCATGTGCAAGGGTTGGGACTGGGGAGGTGGGAGGGGGCGGCAGGTATACTGGGGGGGTTGGTGATGGAAGATGGGCACTGGTGAAGTGAAGGGTGTTTGAGAACTGTATAACCGACATAATCCTGAGAACTATGTAACCCTCCACATGGTGATTCAATAAAATTTAAAAAAAAAATAAAATAAAATAAAATAAAAGTTTGGGGGGAGGTAGAGAAAGAAGAAAAGTGCCTGCCATAGAGGCAGGCTGGGGGTGGGGGTGACAGGAGGGATGCAAGGGGTACTGGTGGTAGGAAATGTACACTGGTGGAGCGATGGGTATTGGAATATTTTATGACTGAAAATCATGAAAGCTTTGTAATTGTATCTCATGGTGACAAGGTGATTCAATTTAAAAATATAATTAAATAAAATTTAAAAGTTTGTCTCTCAAAAAAAAAAAAAAAAAAAAACCACGAAGATATGAGTCAACTTTTTTTTTCTTTTTTTTTTGCTTTTTTCGGTCACACCTGGCGATGCACAGGGGTTACTCCTGGCTCTGCACTCAGGAATTACCCCTGGTCGTGCTCAGGGGACCATATGGGATGCTGGGATTTGAACCCCGGTCGGCCGTGTGCAAGGCAAATGCCCAACCCACTGTGCTATCTCTCCAGCCCCCGATATGGGTCAACTTTAAGAAGTTTCTATAGTAGTACTGTCCTGTTGTTCATCAATTTGCTTGAGCGGGCGCCAGTCACATCTTCATGGTGAGACTTGTGTCTTTTTTTGGCATATTGAATACGCCACGAGGAGCTTGCCAGGCTCTGCCGTGCGGGCGGGATACTCTTGGGAGCTTGCCGGGCTCTCCGAGAGGGACATAGGAATCGAACCCGGATCAGCCGCGTGCAAGGCAAATGCCCTACCCGCTGTGCTATGGCTCCAGTCCAAGAAGTTTCTATAGTTCTATCGTAAAAGTCAAGCTACTCAAATATTTCATGATATTTCCTGTAAATGTCTAAATCTCTAGCACTTCCTTCAAGTTTATGTTTTTAAAAGACTTACTTTCTAAGATGGCAAAAGAACCTGCATAGAGAAGAGACTGTGGAATGTATGTGAGGAGTTTCAACCACTTTATAACTATGTAATGAATACAATATTCCTTTAACTTTTGCGTGGCGCTTTAATAATGATTTCCTTTCTGTTCCTTAGGACTCAACCATGTAATTCTGCAGTCAGTCCATGTTTGTTTCATACAGTCATATATAAAATGGTACCATCATTTTCTTCATAACTTGAGTTCATTCAACATGTATGTAAGGTGCTATATGTAGGTCACTCATTGTTACTGTTCAATTCAATATCTGAATGCGCGAACAATGTACCTATATTAGGTGTTTCTCTAGGGCACGGCCCTCCACATTTCCAGTACTTAAGAAACGCTACTGTGGAGAGTCTGTTAAAACCGGGGATCCCGGGGTTCCCCTTCAGAAACCCCCGATCCAGTCGCTCGTGGGCAGGGCTTTAGAATGCAAATTTCTTATTAAGTCCCACACGACCCCAGTGCTATGGCGGTGCAGGCTCGATTCTGAGGAGCAGGGCTCTAGGGCATACTGATAGCATTTTCTCATTTATTTGTAAGCACTCTTCAATTAATACGTAGTACTAATTCTCTTCCTCTGGTTAATGACTTAAAAATGACTTCAAGTACTACCTAATGAGCAGAATTTCATTTTCTTGTAGCCCAAGTTTATCTTTCCTGTCTGGCTTATACTTCTGCTGCTAAAAGCTTTTGCTACCAAGGAGATGATGAAGACGGTCTCTCCAAGTTATCATTTGAACCCTGCCCAGTGCTACTGTTTACTTAGGTCACTGAATCACCTACAAATGATTTCATGTACTGTGTGAAATAGCTGTAATAATCATTTTCCTACACTAATGGTCCCAGAATGTCAATTCTCTTTTGTCCAAACTTTAGTGATGCATTTGCTAGGTATCAAATAGCCAGATATTTGTGGTTCTGTTTCAGTTCTGTTCCACTGGTCTATCTTCTGTTATACAAAATGACACTGCGTGCACTATACTTTCCTCAATCTGGTTTTAAGTAGGTCTATTCTAAACATATTTATTAAAAGATTTGGCTCTGAAGCTCTTTAGCGGGGAAGACGAGACACACATAAATAGGGAAAAGATTTACTAGGTATTTCAAAGATGTTTTTAGATTCTCTTACTCTCAAAGGGAGATTTTATCTATGACAAAGTAACAGTGTTTCTTAAATATTGTCATTATGCAGAACGGTCCCATTTAGGCTCACTTAAATGACTTGGAAACCTGAAAATAGAATGTCCTTGATGTTATTTCCCCTATTCCCCAAGTAGCACGGATAAATAAAAACATGTTCCGGACATAAATCAAGATTTACTAAATAAACATCCAGACATTTATGTGAAACAAAGAGCTATCACCCCACTGGCAATTGTTGTATAAAATAAAAGACAGGGCAGATTTATGATGCAACAAACCTCTTTATCACTGAAGACACAAGCAGGTAAGATGGTGTGGGCACTCACGAACTCACCTTAGTCACATCTGCATGTTACGGCTGTGACATTAGTTAGAGGTCACAGCTCCTTCCACCCCGGGTTCTGAGGTCGAAAGAGATGAGCGATACTCCAGTGTCGTAGGTGTTAAGGGGTTGAGAGTCACATTTCCAATTAAGTTTAAAAAAGCATTTGTGGGGGCTGGAGCAATAGCACAGCAGGGAGGGCATTTGCCTTGCACGCGGCCGACCCAGGTTCGATTTCCAGCATCCCATAGGGTCCCCTGAGCACCACCAGGAGTAATTCTTGAGTGCAGAGCCAGGAGGAACCCCTGTCGGGTGTGACCCCCCCCCAAAAAAAAAGCAGAGGACCCACCCTGCAACCCCCATCAAAGGAAGACAACCCTGTTTTGTTCGTCTGCGGGCCATACCACATGGCGCTCAGAGGCTAACCCAGGCCTCTGGCAGGCGAAACACGCGTGCAGACCACAGTGCTCCCGCTGGCCCCGCGTCTCTCTCTTACCTGCACAGCCGAAAGCTAAATGATATCTGGAAGAGGGGCTGAATTTCACACAGCACACATTAGCCTTCGCCTCAATGCTGGCCACCGAGTTGTCGAGGTTGGTGGACCACAATTTGACTAAGGACAAAAGACAACGAAGAGAAGAGAAAGCGTCAGGCCAGGGCTTCTGTAACCAGGGGAGTTTTTTTTTTTTTGGGGGGGGGTCACACCCAGCAATGCACAGGGGTTACTCCTGCCTTTGCACTCAGGAATTACTCCTGGCGGTGCTCGGGGGACCATATGGGATGCCGAGGATTGAACCCGGGTCGGCCGCATGCAAGGCAAATGCCCTCCCCGCTGTGCTATCGCTCCAGCCCCATAACCAGGGGAGTTTAACTGATAGGCTCTCTTGCTCCTTTTCTGCTCATCTAAAGCATTCTGGTTTACTAGAAACAAGAGCTATCTAGACAGAGCAGCTGAACAACAGCAAAAAACAGGGGCATACAACCAAGGGTACTTAATTTCAAAGGCAGGAAACAGGAAAGACAAATAATCAATGTACACGGAAAGGTAATGACATCTTATAACTAAGACATGAAAGATAGGAGTTAAAAAAAAACGGACAGTGCCCGGAGTTAGGCAGCAGACGGGAGTGCTATTAGTTGTGTGTTGGCGTGGCTGTCGGTGTGTGTCCAGGCCGAATCATTTTCAAACCTAAGACCCTCATGAGAACCACACGCTCCAGGGAAGCGCAAACACACACATTTCATATGTGGACTGCTACCAGATACATGTCATTGAAAGCTTAGCGGTATCCTTGGAAATTGATTAGCTTTCCCAGAGAAAAATAAGACTGCGTTATTAAAATAAAAGAATCGGAGTTTCAAACTGCAATATTTGGTTTGGTTCATTATTTCCCAATATGAATCACACGCTGTTCAGTCAATAGACACGGGGGAATAAGATACAGTGCTAAGATGACAAGGTTGGCTGTAAAGCATGCACATCAAAGAGCATTTTTTTTTTTTTTGCTTTTTGGGTCCCACCCGGCGATGCTCAGGGCTGACTCCTGGCTCTGCACTCAGGAATTACCCCTGGCCGTGCTCAGGGGACCCTATGGGATGCTGGGAATCAAACCTGGGTCGGCCTCGTGCAAGGCAAACGCCCGCCCCGCTGTGCTATTGCTCCAGCCCCACATCAAAGAGCATTTATCGAGATTCTGATAAACATAGCTGTAAAAAACTAAAGAACGCCGAGGGGCGCGAGCACTCGCGGGCTCTCCGGGTGGCTCTGTCTCACCGCCCGCGTCCGGTGCCCCAGAACCGCTGTGTGTGCTGTCGGTCGAGGGCAGGCGACGGAAGGAAGAAGGAAGAAGGCCAAACTGGTTGCTCGATCCGTTTATTTCATTCTCTCCCTCCGCTTCTCTCCCGCTCTCCTGGATCTCTCCCCGTGGATCTGCCCCCGTGGATCTGGCCCCCCAACCCACTCTCACAGCCTAGTTAAATCTCCACAGCATCAGGGGGTTGGGGCATACACGTAGGTGTGGTCACCATCAATAGGGTAAGGTTCCTTTCCCTTAGGGGATGCTTCTCCTAGGACTTAATTCTCTTTCAGCAGGAGGATCCACCCAAGAGCGGAGTCCCATGAATGTGTTTCTCTTCTCCTCAGCCAGCAAACATATAAGAATTCATAATATTAATTATTTTGTATGGACACAATAAGAGATGCATTAAAGCTTATAGAATTGCTCTCCTGGGGCCATCTCAATCTCAGACTACAGTGCTCAGGCCAGATCAGTCTTTCCTATCCCTGGCAGGGTCCCAGTCTCATAATTACTATTGGATCATGACAGCATTTGTCTATGATCAAGCTCTTAACTTATAGTTAAGAATTAGGCACTTTGGCCAGGCCCATCTCGATGCCAGGGTAGCACATAACTCACCGCTTGCCCTGGATCCTTCCTGTCCCATGTCGGGGACCCTACTTTGGGGTGCTAGGAACTGAGGGCAACTGAGGCTTAAGTGGAGAAAGCAGAGGCCCGGGAGGGAATATTCGAGGCCAATTAATTCCCAAGTTATAAAAACATAATATTGTCTTCTTGTGTCTATACAAAACAGTCATAGCTTTAAAGTAAATTATTCAAAAGGCACAAGAAGAAGAGAAAGGCAATATTAACTTATATAATATAAATTCAGTATCCTAGGAAGGTCTGACCTTGCAAATTAGCAGAGTCAGATTAAGGGAAAGCCTCGGATTAACTCTTTTGGGGAAGAGAGCATGGAGAAGTGATTATAGCTAAACAAAGGGATGGGAGAGATTCGGGAACACCTTGATGGGTGAGACTGGGGTAAGCCTAAACTCTGGGTAAAACCGGGACAAGCTACTCGTGGCAAGGAGGGAAAGGACAAAGTAATGTCATCCTACACATATCCACATGCATGGTCATGTTCACATATTCATACATGTAAATACTTGATAAATAGGATATAGAATAGAATACCTTTTGATTGAATTCTAAGAGCTTAGAAAGCCAAACTTGGGGCTGGAAATTGATAGCACAGTGGGGAGGGCGTTTGCCTTGTACGCGGCTGACCCGGGTTCGATCCCTAGCATCCCATAGGGTCCCCCGAGCACTGCCAGGAGTAGTTCCTAAGTGCATGAGCCAGGAGGAACCCCTGTGCATTGCCGGGCGTGACCCAATAAGTAAGTAAGTAAGTAAATAAATAAATAAATAAAACCAATTTGCCAAGATTGTAAATTATGATTTAAAAAAAAAAAAGCCAAGCTTAATCTACAATAGAATATCCACGTGCATTCGCATGTGTGTTTACTGTATACTGAGAGTATGTAGGTGAAGATGAGAAAAATCCATGTGTCTTTTGTTATGCTAACGAGATGGATTCTTCAAAGGCTCAAGGCTGAGGGAGGAATGAAGATGGCACCCAAGCATGTACCCAGTGACCAGAGAGTCCCACCCGCAGGGGACCCGAGAATGGAAGCCTTGCTGCAAACGGGTGATCTCATCCATCAGCCCTGCGACGGCCTCTGGACACTCGGAAGGACAGACTGCTCTGGGGAGACTCCGGGCAGGCGGCCAGGTGGGCAGAGGGGGAGGGCAGGAAGTTCTGGCCCGAGCCACACGCTCTGCTCTCAGCATCTTCCACGGAAGCCATTAGCTAATGAGGAAAACGTTTCCGAGTTCTGCGATTCACTCCGCACGCATCAGTCAAACTCAGCGAGGGGGGCCGTGCAAACCGGAAGTCCAGGGAGCAACACGGAGCATCCTGAGCTGGGAGGGCCAAGGTCAAGTGGAGAACTGTTCACAGCCCATCAGTCAGAGGCACAGCCTAAGCCATGGGCTTGTGACGTGAAGGAAAATACAGTGTGTGTGCTGGTGGGCTGCCCCCCTGACACATACCCCTCTTCCCTCCCACACCCCTCTGCTAAGAAGCTCAGAATAGACGCCCAAATGTTCCCCAAGAAACTGAGTCTCTGGATGGCGATTCTCAGATGGTTGCACTCTTTGAGCCTCCGGCACATGATGTGAACCCAGAGAACATTTTTGACAATCGGTATATTCCGTTTTCTTTAGGGCCAAAAGGTATAGATTGCTGTGCATGAATCATTTTTAGACTCATCAATAATCACAAAGGATTGCTCTGAGTTTCAATCAATATTTGCATCCGTGACAGTAAAAGGGATCGCAGGGGGAGGGGGGGGAGTTGGGGGTTCATCAGTACCTTTTGCATCATCAGAACCTGAAGCCAAGAGTTTGGGATCCATCAAGTTAAAATCAACACTCCAACACCTCTTCTCGTGCTCCTGGAAGAAGATAAGAATACAGCTCTTAATTAGAGGGGGAAAATAACCTGTGAACCCAATTTCTTACTGTGCTGGGAATGAGAATCAGCTATGAAAATAAATGAGAGAGGGGCCGGAGCGAGAGCACAGTGGGGAGGGCGCTGACCTGGCACATGTCCGACCCAGGTTCGATTCCCAGCATCCCATAGGGTCCCCCGAGCACCGCCAGGAGTGATTCCTGAGTGCAGAGCTAGGAGGAACCCCTGAGCATCACCGGGTGTGACCCAAAGAAAAAAGAAAAGAAAAGAAAAATAAAAAACATGGATCTAGGATCCTTCTTTACCTGATAGACCTTTGACCTCTGCCCGGTGAATCCATCCCACAGGATGACGGTGCCTTCGTAATCACTGCTGGCTAGCAGGTTCTTGTGATAACTACTCCAACTGATACAGCTGCAACAGACAGGCAGGGCTTGCTTTACGTAAAAAGAAATCACGAGAATATAAAGAAGGCTGATGTGTTCGGAAAGATTAGACCCCTCGAAGAATGGTCTACATACATCTAGAATCATTATGCTGCTCATGACATTCCTGCAAAAAATCGTATTATGTAAATCCCGAAATCTTCTAATGAAACTACTAGGTAATAAACCACACCACAATTCTGTCCAATCCCTAGCTGCAAACCTGAGATGCGAGTTGCCACTGGCCATCTCTGACAAGGGAAGCAGAGAAGGTCATCGAGGCAGGGGGGTCACAGGCTTTGCAGAGCAGAGGGAAGCCCCGGGCCCCACTTCTGAAAGTCATCAAAGCCAATAAAGCAGTGTGATGATTGGGGTTTCTAAATATACATACAAAAAAATAAACAAAACTTCGCACTTTAAGTGTATGGCTGAAATTTCAATAAAGAGCACTGAGAATTAGAACACAACCTTTTCCATTCATTGTCTCAGCTATTCTCAAGTATCCTAGAATCACAAAGACGTCTTAAAAATGTCTGTTCTTGGGGGCTGGAGTGATAGCACAGCAGGGAGGGCGTTTGCCTTGCATGCGGCTGACCCAGGTTCAATTCCCAGCATCCCATAGGGTCCCCTGAGCACCGCCAGGGGTAATTCCTGAGTGCAGAGCCAGGAGTAACCCCTGTGCATCGCCAGGTGTGACCCAAAAAGCAAAAAAAAAAAAAAAAAAAAAAAAACCAGTCTGTTCTGAGCGCAAGGCACATACGAACCAGGCCTGCGGGCCGGCTGAAGGATGCAGGGAGAGCCAATTAGATTATTCCTTCCTCATACCCAAACCCAACCCCTCTTCCAGTACCACTAGCACTCAGTCTCAGGCACATCAACTGCAAGCTTAGACAAAGAGAAGGGATGTCTAGGAGAAATTCCATGAAATGATTCAGAATTCGAGTTGGAAGATCAACACACTTGAGCTCCAGTTAATGATCTAGCATTTCTTTTTTTCTTTTCTTTTTTTGCTTTTTGGGTCACACCCAGCGATGCACAGGGGTTACTCCTGGCTCTGCACTCAGGAATTACTCCTGGCGGTGCTCAGGGGATCATATGGGATGCTGGGAATCGAACCCAGGTTGGCCTCGGCAAGGAAAATGCCCTACCCGCTGTGCTATCACTCCAGCTCCCTCTTTTTTAATTTTTTTGGCTTTTTGGGTCACATCCAGCAATGCTCAGGGCTTACTCCTGTCTCTGCACTCAGGAATTACCCCGGCGGTGCTCGGGGGACCCTGTGGGCTGGGAATTGAACCCAGGTTGGCCGCGTGCAAGGCCAACGCCCTCTCTGCTGTGCTCTCGCTCCAGCCCCAGATCCAGCATTTCTGAGCTGGCGCTTTGGGTGGTTCAGGTCCCCGGTTAGGACTGGCTTCTTGCATGGGAAACCCACAGCGTCCGGCAACGTCGAGCTTTCTGCACTCACTCCAGGGAGCCATAAAGGACTGCCCAGCTTAGCCTGTGCCAAGACAGAAAAGACTCCCGAGCACTGCTAGGTAGGCAGCCCAAGTAATCCCCGTTGCCACAGGGCCTGAGCAACCCAGGACCCTTGGGTGCTGCGCTGAATTTTCACAGCGGCTGATCAGGTATCACCCGGAGAGGCTCCTGGACCTCTGATATCCACTTGGGAGTCAGCAAAAATCAAAAATCAAAATCTATTCCCAGGAGGGAGATGACTCCGTGGTGGAGTGCACACTTCACATTTAGGAGGCCTGGGGTCTAAGACTCAGAATCAAAAAGACGAAAAGGGGAAAAAAAAAAAGTCCTATCTTCCAAATGCAAAATTACTTCCCATTTTGGGCTTTGGAATGGCAGGTCATTTCATTTTCAGGGTAATGAATACCCACTGCATCCTGGGCGACGGAGCCATATTCACAGACTTTAATTTTCTTAATGACACCAGCAATTGCCAAATAGTCACAATCCTGGTCACCAAGAGTGAATAAGGGGCCGGAGCAATAGCACAGCGGGGAGGGTGTTTGCCTGGCACGTGGCTGACCCGGGTTCGATTCCCAGCATCCCATAGGGTCCCCTGAGCACCACCAGGAGAGATTCCTGAGTGCATGAGCCAGGAGTAACCCCTGTGCATTGCCGGGTGTGATCCAAAAAGAAAAAAAGAAAAAGAAAAAGAAAAAAGAATAAATGAGAAGGCGTGGAAGTGGTATCACAGATATTGTGATTATTCTGCCTGGCATGTGGCCAACCCGGGTTCGATCCCCAGTATCCCATATGGCCCCTGAGCACCATCAGGAGTAATTTATTTTTTCTTTTTCTTTTTTTGCCTTTTGGGTCACATCTGGCGATGCATAGGGGTTACTCCTGGCTCTGCACTCAGGAATTACCCCTGGGTGTGCTCAGGGGACCATATGGGATGCTGGGATTTGAACCCGGGTCGGCCGCGTGCAAGGTAAACGCCCTACCCGCTGTGCTATCTCTCCAGCCCCTATTATTTTTTTCTTTTTTAAACTCTTTTATTAGTGAATCACTGTGAGATACAGTTATAGACTTACAAAGTTTTGTGCTTGCGTTTGAGTCATACAATGATCACGTACCCATCCCCCCACCAGTGCCCATTCTCCACCACCCATGGTCCCAGCATCCCTCCCGCCACCCCCACCCCGCCTCCGTGGCAGGGCATTCCCTTTTGCTCTCTCTCTGCCAGGAGTAATTTCGGAGTAGCGTCTGGAGTAACCCCTGAGCATCGCCGGGTGTGACCCAGAAAGCCAAACAAACAAAACACAGATGAAGAATGCCTAAGAATCACACAGGTAAAAATAATACACGCACACTAGCTACACATACTTCCTGTTAGATACATAACGACATGATTGGAACACACACATTGCACGGTGCCATTAGACTCATGCAAGTACCTGATTTTGGAATTGCAGGTCATTTCATTTTCAGGGTAATGAATATCCACTGCATCCTGGATGACGGTGCCGTATTCATAGACTTTAATTTTCTTGGTAACACCAGCAATTGCAAAATAGTCACAATCCCGGTCAAATTCAATACTGAGGGGGGAAAAAAACATAAGAGCTGGTCAACAAGACACCTGACTTACCCTCGGGACTTATGATGAAATAAAACAAAACAAGAAGTGGACCCTGGTCTTGAAGAAACATGGCTTAGGACAAATGGTTTGCAGGAAGCAGCACAGAACCAGGGGGTAAGTTCTTACGAACACTCAAATGACTTTAAACGCACATGCCAGTCAGAAAAAGTTACCTTGAAATGAATTACGGAGTAACACCTAAAAACTAAATCTATTAAAAATCCAAGCGGAAAACAAATACAGAATGGGGGGGGGGAGGTAAGTATTTCTGCATGAAAAATCTGAAACACATTTTGAAAAATGAATAGATTGGAACTCATCAAAATCAATACCTTTGTTCTTCAAAGCAGACATCAGTAAATGAAGGATGAACTAAACCCCAGGAGAAAGTACTATCGATACGTATATTTGACAAAGCAACCATATTCAGCATAGATTCTAAAGACCTTATTCAATGAAAGGAAGAGCTGATGTTATTATTATTTTGTGTTTTTGTTTTTTGTTTTTTGGGTCACACCTGGCGATGCACAGGGGTTCCTCCTGGCTCATGCACTCAGGAATCACTCCTAGGCGGTGCTCAGGGGACCCTATGGGAAGCTGGGAATTGAACCTGGGTCGGCCGCGTGCAAGGCAAACGCCCTACCCGCTATGCTATCGCTCCAGCTCCCTATGATGTTATTTTTATAATGGGTAAAATATTTGAACAGGTACATCATAAAAGATACATGAGTGGGGCCGGAGCGATAGCACAGCGGGTAGGGCATTTGCCTTGCATGTGGCCGACCCGGGTTCGATCCCCGGCATCCCATATGGTCCCCCAAGCACTGCCAGGAGTAATTCCTGAGTCAGAGCCAGGAGTAACCCCTGAGCATCACTGGGTGTGACATAAAAAACAAAAAGCAAAAAAAAAAGAAACAAAACAGATACATGAGTGACAAATAAGAACATTAAACACCTTTCCTTACGGAAGAAATACATAGCAAAGCAAAAAGGCCTATTTCTACGTCACACCCACTAATAACAAGATTGACATGCTACTAAATAGCCAATTATTTAATCAATAACCAAGAATTACTGGGGACAAGTCCGTCTCCTGCATTGCTGATGAGAATGCCCTAGCAACTTAGTCACTTGAGAAACAGTTTGGCCTTTCCACAGAATGGAAAGTGAAAGTTAATCACTACTCAGCGAAATCAGTCCCAGACTATTTACCCAAGAGAAATAAATAAGTCATATCCAAAATGACTCCTGTGTGAATATTCATAGCAGCTTTATTCACAATAGTAAAAAACTGCGGAAGAGTTCAAAGGTCCAAAAACTCATGAATGCATAAACAAAATGTGGAATATTCATAAAAAAATATTAGTCACCAACACCGGTATCTAAATGTTTTGGATGCATCTCAAAAACAGGTTGAGCTAAGATTGCAGATGCGAAGAAGTACACACCGTCTTGCTCCAACATAAACCCCAGAACAGTTCGGTATTCAAAATTTTCCAACGGGGCAAGAATCGGGTAGCCAGTGGTCTAGAACAGGTGTTTGGAGGAACAGGTGAAATAACGTACCAGGAAAAAACTTTCGTGAACCACTTCCGTATTCTGATTGAGGTCCATCCAATTTCAAATACTAGAGATGTTCTACTTCATTGTACATGACTGCACATGCGTAACAATGGCTTTTGAAGCTTTTCAAAAAGTTTTGTTTTGGGGACTGGAGTGATAGCATAGTGGGTAGGGCGTTTGCCTTGCACATGGCCGACCCGGGTTCGATTCCCAGCATCCCATAGGGTACCCTGAGCACCGCCAGGAGTAATTCCTGAGTGCAGAGCCAGGAGTAACCCCTGTGCCTCGCTGGGTGTGACCCAAAAAGGAAAAAAAAATGTTTTGTTTTGTTTTCCTTTTGGGGTCCCACCCGGCGAGGCACAGGGGTTACTCCGGGCTCATGCACTCAGGAATTACTCCTGGTGGTACTCAAGGGACCAGATGGGATGCAGGGAATTAAACCCGGGTCAGCCGTGTGCAAGGCAAACACCCTACCTGCCGTGCGATCGCTCCAGCCCTGAAGCTTTTCAGTTTGCGGTTCTACAACTGGGAAGTTTTTAAAGCTCGGAGCCAAGCACAGTTTTATGATTTTAGGCAACAGCAATAATGTAATGTGGGAGCAGAGAGGAGGGCGGAGGAAGAGGCGGGGACTGACAAGCGTCCACTCAATATTTGAGGGGCATGTCAGAATTCGGGACGTCCTGTCCAACTTTCTGCCCTTGTTTCATATCATTTTTATTTTTCAGCTCCATGCCACAGATAAATTTTTATTTATTTATTTATTTATTTATTTATTTATTTATTTTGCTTTTTGGGTCACACCCGGCAATGCACAGGGGTTACTCCTGGCGCTGCACTCAAGAATTACTCCTGGCGGTGCTCAGGGGACCCTATGGGATGCTGGGAATCGAACCCGGGTCAGTTGTGTGCAAGGCAAACGCCCTACCTGCTATGCTATTGCTCCAGCCCCCAACCACAAATAAATTTTATTCATTTATTTATTTATTTATCTATTTATTTATTTATTTGGTTTTTTGGGGTCACACCCGGCGATGCACAGGGGTTACTCCTGGCTCATGCACTCAGGAATTACTCCTGGCGGGGCTCGGGGGATCATATGGGATGCTGGGAATCGAGCCCGGGTCGGCCGAGTGCAAGGCAAACGCCCTACCCGTTGTGCTATCGATCCAGCCCCCACAAATAAATTTTAAAAGGCACAAATGGACCTCTTCTGGCTGGGTGAACAGGACTTCTTTCTACAGGAGTACTAAGCATCTCTTGCTGTCCATCAACCAGTGAGAGAGCGTTCAGCATCGGATGGGCGAAGTGTGGTTATTTTTATTATAGAGCGGTGAGGCGTGAACAATAGTCACTCTTCACAGGGGACCAGAAACTCTACCACAAGCCATCTCCAAAACAATCCCAGCACTATAACCAAGCCAGGAGGATCGCCTTGGGGCCTAAACCAACGTACTAGGTCAGGTGCTTGCAAAAAATGTCAAACACAGACCTGCTCTTTATCGCAACTACTTGTGTATGCCAGCAGTGAAAGACGATATGTAAAGGAATGACAAGGTTGTGTCCCACTGAAACTTTATTAGGCATCATAATTTAAATTTTAGAATAACTTTCATACCATTATTATACATCTTATATTACTATATATCATATGACGGACTGGAGCGATAGCACAGCGAGGAGGGCGTTTTGCCTTGTAAGCGGCCGACCCGGGTTCGATGTCTCCGCCCCTCTCGGAGATCCCGGCAAGCTACCGAGAGTATCCCGCCCGCATGGCAGTGCCTGGCAAGCTCCCCTGTGGCGTATTCGAGATGCCAAACACAGTCACAAGTCTCACCATGGAGACATGACTGGCACCCGCTCGAGCAAATCGATGGACAACGGGACGACAGTGCTATATATCATATGCTATTGTTGTTGAGTGTTTTTTTTTCTGTTTTTGGGTAACAGTAATGCAAAGCCCACTCTGATTCACAAGTATTCAAAAACAGGGGATAGGTCAAATTTGAACTCATAGATCATAGTTGGGCTGCAGTAATAGCACAGCGGGTAGGGCGTTTTGCCTTGCACGAGGCTGACCTGGGTTCGATTCCTCCGCACCTCTCGGAGAGCCCAGCAAGCTACAGAGAGTATCTCGCCTGTACAGCAGAGCCTGGCAAGCTCCCCATGGCGAATTTGATACGCCAAACACAATAACAAGTCTCATAATGGAGACGTGACTGGTGCCCACTTGAGCAAATCGATGAGCAACGGGATGACAGTGACAGGATCATAGTTTGCTAGTTTTCCCTGGTCAAAAAGTCCACTGTAGTGGTTGATATTGAAGCCACAAATGCCATATTTAATCATTTTCCTTAGAATCTACTAGTGACTAGTACAGCTCTATTTCTAATATTTAAAAAAAAACAGAAGCAGGGCCAGAACGATGGTGCAGCAGGGAGGGCGTCTGCCTTGCATGTGGCCGACCCAGGTTCAATCCCTGGCACCCCATATGGTCCCCCAAGCACTGCCAGGAGTAACTTCTGAGTGCAGAGCCAGGAGTAACCCCTGAGCATTGCTGGGTATGACCCAAGAAAGCAAAAAAAACCAAACCAAAACAAACAAAAAAACCCAGAAATGTTAAAATAATCTCTAAACTACAGGTGTGTGTTATTCATAACGAATAGCAGTACCAAAATCAAGAATTTAAGAACCGGTCATTGTTTTTTGTTCTTTTTTTCTTTTTGGGTCACACCTGACCATGCACAGGGGTTCCTCCAGGCTCATGCACTCAGGAATCACTCCTGGCGGTGCTCGGGGGGACCATATGGGATGCTGGGAATCGAACCCGGGTCGGCCGAGTGCAAGGCCAACGCCCTCCCCGCTGTGCTATCGCTCTAGCCCCGAAGCAGTCACTGTTTAATACATTTAACCAATGTCATTCCAAACCATCACTCTCTGCTAGCCACCAAATGGAAGAGCTAATTTTAGAAAAAAAAATCTAACCGATGACACCACTGCTGTGTGGGAGAGGAGTTTCCCGTCTTTTCCATGACCTGTTCTGTTAGCCTGGGGCTGTGTAAAATTCCTGAAGATGAACCTTATTATGAAACCTCTCGATTTCCATTATTTCCATTTGTTACTTAACAATTGAGATGGTCAAAATAAACAAATACTGCCCCCTTGTGGGCCCATGCTTAGGTTCTTAGCAGGAAACTGCAAGCAAAGGAAGCAGTCATTTGAAAGCAGTCTTGCAGATTTTTTTCTCTGCGAGGTCACACTCGTAAGTGACCAACACTAGACCTCATGTATTTTATAGGAAGCGTAGCACTGTCGCACTGTCGTCCCGTTGCTCATCAACTTGCTCAAGCGGGCACCAGTCACGTCTCCATGGTGAGACTTGTTGTGACTGTGTTTGGCATCTCGAATACGCCACGGGGAGCTTGCCAGGCTCTGCCGTGCGGGCGGGATCCTCTCGGTAGCTTCCCAGGCTCTCCAAGAGGGGTGGAGGAATTGAACCCGGGTCAGCCGCGTGCAAGGCTAACGCCCTACCCGCTGTGCTATCGCTCCAGTAACATAGGAAAAGTCTTGTCTCCTAAATGTAATGAACTAAGGTGCAAAGTTAAATGCTGCCGGGGCTGGAGTGATAGCACAGCGGGTAGGGCGCTTGCCTTGCACGTGGCTGACCCGGGTTCGATTCCCAGCATCCCATATGGTCCCCTGAGCATTGCCAGGAGTAATTCCTTAGTGCAGAGCCAGGAATAACCCCTGTGCATCGCCAGGTGTGACCCAAAAAAAGCAAAAAACAAAACAAAACAAAAACAAAGTTAAACGGTGCCATCTCAAGCACTTAGCCCCCCCGCCTCCCCCATACACCCCTGCTCCTAGAAGAGCCTCTTCACTGGCCAGGCAGAGGGTCCCTGCAGAGAAGTGTCCACCTTGCAAGCAAGTAGCAAGAGTTCCAATCTGATGCCAACCGCATGCATCCGCACGACAAACACTGATGTCTAGGGCACAACCGGGCAAGCGTCTGCAGGCAGCGTGCGACACGCCAGCCAGAGACGGGGGTGGGGGGCTGGGGGGGCAGGATGGCCAGCTGTGTGCGTGTGAGCCTGAGCACCCTCGCCGCGCCCTCGACAGCTACGAGCAGGGCGTGTGGAGTTATCACGGCGGAGGGTCAAGGCCCAGCAGGACTCAGACGCCAGCGGGGGCCGCCGCCACGAGTCCGTGCAACTGGAGGGCTCAGGAACAGGAAAAGGCAAATGGTTCAGGAAGCAGCTGCTTTTTAAAATATTATAATTTTAATGAATCACCGTGAAGTACAGTTACAGACTTGCAAAAAAAAATTTTTTTTTTTTTTTGCGTCACACCCGGCAATGCACAGGGGTTCCTCCTGGCTCTGCACTCAGGAATTACCCCTGGCAGTGCTCGGGGGACCCTATGGGATGCTGGGAATCGAACCCGGGTCGGCCGTGTGCAAGGCAAACGCCCTACCTGCTGTGCTATGGCTCCAGCCCCCCTCCAGACTTGCAAATTTTTGTGATTATGTTTTAATCAAACAATGTTCGAGTACCCATCCCTTCACCAGTGCCCGTTCTCCACTACCAATGTTCCCAGTGTCCCTCCTGCCACCTCCGCTTCCCCCCCACCCTGCCTCTGTGGCAGACACATTCCCTCTTACTCTCTCTCTCTCCCTTTGGGTGTTACGGTTTGCAATATAGGCACTAAGCGGCCATCATGTTTGGTCCATAGTCTACTTTCAGCGCGCATCTCCCATCCCGAGCGGGCCCTCCGAGCATCACTGACTCAGTGGTCCCTTCTCCATCCCAGCTGCCTTTTCCCCCAGCACATGAGACTGGCTTCCAAGCTGTGGGCCCACCCTCCTGGCCTTTATCTCAACTGTCCTTAGGTGTTACTCTCCGATTATGTGACTTTATAAGACTCTCTTGCCCGCGCGCCTGGCTGTCTTCCCCGGGGCCCCTCAGAGGGGATGGGATCCAGCTTCCCTCCCCACCCCGAGCAGAGCTCCCGGCGGCCGAAGACCACCGAACCTAGCCATAGCCATGCTGGAGGCCCCTCTCCGCACGGTCAGACAGGCCTCACGCATAAAGGTACCGGCAGAGGAACCCAGGTGTGTGTAATCCCATCAATGGCCAACATCCAGAGAGAGACTTAAAAGCAAGCTCCCAAAATCGATATCTTTAGCCTACTTCTCCCTCTGGGAGAAACTGGCAATCTTCTGAGAGTTTCCTGCCCACATGGGACAGCTTCACGAGCTTCCCATGGTGTATTCATATGCAAAATCCAGTAACAAGCTGGATCTCATTCCCCTGACCCTGAAGAGCCCCCAGTGCAACATCGTTGGGAGGGCCGAGTCGAGATGGACTTCTAAGATCTCAGGGAAAGGACGAACGGAGAGGTTACTGAGCCCGCCTGAGAAATCGGTGATTAACGGGATTTCGTGACCGTGATCGTGATATTCCACAAATGGGTGCAGTCATTCTGGGTCTGTCCCTCTCTTTCTGACTCATGTCGCTTAGCATGATCCTCTGCATGTTGATCCGCTTACATGCGAATTTCCTGGTTTCATCTTTTCTAACAGAATAGCTGCTTTTGAGAGGAACGAAAATCCTTCCAAATCACGGCATTACCAGTGAGGAATATGGGAGGAACAAGAAGACCCAAGTGGTCAAGGCTGGGACCGAGTCCAAATGCCTTCATTTCTCTGGCTCCCGGTTTACTCGCTTGCAGATGACCAGTCACATCGGTCCTTCCTTCCGGGTAAGCTCTGAAAATTGGCCGTCTTTCTGCTCGAGTGGCTAAGACAATGTCACTCAGGGAAGCACACACATGTGGCAAAGGTCCATTCTCACACTCCTAGTTCATTGTTCAAATGACTTGCTTTCAACGAGTGATAATTCCCAAACTCAGGTCTGTGTAGTATTTTTTCCTCTGACAGGAAATCTTGGCAGCTGCACGCACAGGTTTGAAATATAACCGTCTTTGTAAAGCGTTAAAAAATAAACCCCGGGGGCTGGAGCGATAGCACAGCGGGGAGGGTGTTTGCCTTGCACGTGGCCGACCCGGGTTCGAATCCCAGCATCCCATAGGGTCCCCTGAGCACCGCCGGGAGTAATTCCTGAGTGCAGAGCCAGGAGTAACCCCTGTGCATCGCCGGGTGTGACCCAAAAAGCAAATAAATAAAAAATAAATAAATAAACAAACCCCGGGTCGGAGTGGTAGGACAACGCAGAGGGCATTGTCCTCGTACATGGCTGACCCAGGTTCGATCCCTGGCGTCCCACAGGGTCCCCCGAGCACCACCAGGAGTGATTCCTGAGTACAGAGCCAGGAGGAACCCCTGAGCATCGCTGAGTGTGACCCAAAAAACCAACAAAAGAAAAGAAAACAAAACACACCAAGACTACAACAGATCAGTGCAAAATGGCTTTCAGGAATACGGGGCCAGAAGCAAGACAGGCAGGATGCTGGCCTTGTACACGCCCACCCGGATCACTTCCCGGCATCCCCTATGGCCACTGAGCAGTGACTCCCTAGCACAGCCGGGTGTGGTCCCCAAACAGATGCTGAGAGACCAGAGAGAGAGGTTGCAGGCGGGGAGGTTTAGGACTTGTGTGAGGCCATCCCTGGTTGACCCCAATTATTTCTGCCATCTCGCACCCAAGCTCTGTTTTTAAACCTTTGGAAATACAGGCGATACGTTCCTTCATCAGTTCAGAACTTAAGCGGCATCAGACACCAGGTCAACTGTTTAGCAGACTTCCATCATACTTCAGTGAAGGCACATTATCATAAAGAGGGAAGATTAGAAGCTCTCTTGACTCCGAGTATCATAATATACCTCTAATCGAGACCACACTAGGTGGTCAATTAATTTGTGAAATAAATTAATTACTCAGCTAATGAAATCGCATTAATTTAATTGCGCACTTACTTCACTGGTGAAATAAGCTCTATCACTGCTCTGTGTTTTCAAATTTTAGTCAGTCTAGTGCCTGAAAAGAAATTCCCATTGCCAGCATAAAAGTGTGTTGTCTTGGAACTGGAGCGATGGCACAGCGGGAAGGGCGTTTGCCTTGCATGCGGCCAACCCGGGTTCGATTCCCAGCATCCCATAGGGTCCCCTGAGCACCACCAGGAATAATTCCTGAGTGCAGAGCCAGGAGGAACCCCTGAGCATCGCTGGGTGTGACCCAAAAAGCCAAAAAAAAAAAAAAAATCCAAGACATTAAAAGAATAATAAAGAAATATCATAAACACATGTCGATAAACTCACCAACCTACATGAGGCTGATACATTGCTTTAGAAAGACAAACTTAAGTACCAAAGCTCACAACAATACATGAACAGTCAAGATAGCTTCAAATCTACAAAAGCTGAATTTATTTATTTTTTAAAAATCTTCTCTCAAAACTTAAGACAGAGTGTCACTAGAAACGTCTACAAACTATTTGAGAAATAATAACAATTCTTCAATAACTTTCCCAGAAAACTGAAGAGGGATCAAATCACAAGAAAGAGTGCTGTCATCGAAACCTATCAAAGGAAATCCAAGCAAACATTCACATCTTCGAGGAAGCTACGACCAATGATCCCATTTCAGAGATGAAAAAACTGAGGAAGAGAGAGATTTACAAACCATCCTAAGATCACAGAACTCAAAATTATCAAGCAACCTAACTTCAGATCACTGGTTCTGAAACTTTACAGTGCAATTTCTACTCGGATTACATTAGATTCTAGAACATCTGCAACAGGAAGTCGTGAGGAATACTTACCTGGAGACTATACTGGAGCCATTGTAGAGATCACTAGCGTACGACAGTGTTGCCAGGGGTCGGACTGAGTTATATCTGGTAAACTTGGACAGGCATTCCTGAAATTCATCCAGCTGGCTCGCAGTTCGGCTGTCGTCTAGGGAAAAAAGAGCACATAACTGTTCTGAACTATAATGGAATCCATAGAGCAATATCCACAGACTAAAAAATCACATTGTAAAAAAAAAACACCCAACTTCCCAAATTTTGTTTTGCTGGGGCTGGGGCAATAGCACAGCAGGGAGGGCGTTTGCCTTGCACGCGGCCAACCCGGGTTCAATTCCCAGCATCCCATAGGGTCCCCTGAGCACCGCCAGGAGTAATTTCTGAGTGCATGAGCCAGGAGTAAACCCTGTACAACGTCGGGTATGACACCCCTCCCCCCAAAAAAGCCAAATTTTGTTTTGTTTGGGTTTTAGGGCCACACTTGGCTGTGCTCAGGGCTTACTCCTGGTTCTACATTCAGGGATCACGCCTGGCAGGGCTCAGGGGACCGTGAAGTGGTGGTTAAGTCCTTATTATGTCCTTATTATGTGCTTACTGTATGCAAGGCAAAACGCCCTATATTATCTCACCAGCCCCCACACAAACAAACAAAAAAAATCTTAAGGAGCATTTGGAAAAGACTAGCATGCACAAATTAACCAGCAGCTACTGTAAAACTGTTTTTTAACTGGAAGAATCTGGATTTTCTTTTAAGTTTTCTCCTCCGGGTCACACCGGATAATGTTCAGGGGTGACTCCTGGCTCTGCACTCAGGAAATCCTCTCCCAGTGGTGGTGGGCGATGATATGGAATGCCAGAAACTGAACCCAGGTCGGCTGCCCGCAAGCCAACGCCCAACCTGTTATACTACCTCGCCGGCCAAATCTGTGATTTTCAGCATCCATTTCTCTCCTTTATATTAAGCAATAATTTGCTGGCAACAAAACCCAAAAAAGTCCTTTGAGAAAGAGAAGTTAAATCGTTTCTCAAGCTAAAATCACTTTCTTACCTTGAGAATGAAGCAAAGAGGGGAAAGAAAAGAATGTTTATGTCCAGAGGGCTATTGACTAGTTTGAAGGAACACGTTGGCAGAGATACGTCTCCGGCCTGGGTTTATGTAACGATCACACGTAATTCATCTGAACAGAGGAACAGATGACCCAAGAGCTCAAAGAATACGGCTCTTCAACTGAGAAACGATTTTATAACGGAAAGCAGTTATAAGCAGTTTTTCACCACTGGTTTTCAAAAATATTTCAAATTTGGACTCATAGCTCCTTTCCAAGGAATGGAAAGCAAAGCAAGGCTTGGAAGGCAGCAAAGAGGGCCAGAATCATTTTGCATACTCTAGACCGAGAAGCACTACCTATACGATCACAGCGAGCTTCGCACAGCGGGGAGGGCGTTTGCCTCGCACGTGGCTGACCCAGGTTTGATTCCTCCATCCCTCTTGGAGAGCCTGGCAAGCTACCGAGAGGATCCCGCCCGCATGGCAGAGCCTGGCAAGCTCCCCGTGGCGTATTTGAGATGCCAAACACAGTCACAACAAGTCTCACCGTGGAGACGTGACTGGTGCCCGCTTGAGCAAATTGTCGAACAACAGGACGACAGTGCAGTGCTACAGGTGGAGATCATGTTTGATCTCCAGCACTGCACAGAGTAACCCAGGGAGCAACCCAGAGCCTCACGTCAGGGGCAGTCCCAGAGCACCAAGTGCTGGTGCTTGCTGCGCATGTAGATCACCCACCTAAGATCCCCACCCCCACAAGTGGGCCCCCAAGAACCACCGGAGGGACTCCTGAATGCAAAGCCAGGAGTAAGCCCTGAGCACCGCCACGTGGGGCCCGACAGCCAAATGAACTTGCAGTTCCTAGGCTGAAACTTGAGCTGCAGTCGTGACAACACTGCAATTTCAAGCCTTTCCCTAAACACACACACACAACTTGCATGCTCTTGTCATCTCTCCTCTCGTGTCCTTTGCAAACAGTGAGCCTAATGAAGCAAAGACACCATGAAAACCATCACCAAGTCACCAGAGCATGACAACACAGTGTGGAGAGTTGACTGTTCAGTCATCAGTGAACACAGGCTAGCCTGCTGACGTGAAACCGTGAACGATGATTATAAGCAAAAAAAAACGATCAGAGGAAATTATGTAATCTTTTATCGTTTGAAATATTTAAACACTAACCAGGCAAATCTAATGACCTATATTGAATAGAGTCAAATTCTGTAGTGTTTCCATTCTAAAAGCAGCAAAGGAACAAATCTAATTAGTATGTAACATCGTGTTATTAAGATAAAGCCCCTGCTCCACCAAAGTTATTCTCACAAAAAAAATCAAATTATAAATAAAACATGGGTTATTGCAAAAAAAAAGAACCAAATGTACAACACTGTGGTTTGGATGTTAATAGTTAATTGGTTTTTTTTCTATCTAATCCTATTGCTCTGCCATTTAATTCAATAAATACTGGAAAGATAATTACTTCAGATATTCATTTTTAAACTGCTCTAATGTTAATCTACTCTTCCCCATTTTCACATCAATTTTTATGCATATGAAATGCACAAGCATCTGCAAATGTGTATTTACTGAAGACCAAAATCCTTTTCTAGTGGATCTGAAATTTCAGCTATCGGAAGCCCACTCATTAGCACCTACTTCCAGCAGAAATTAGAAACTAGCGAAATTTGTTATTTCAGTGACTGAAAGTTTAGGAATCAGGACTCCGCTTGCAAGGCTGGTCTATAATCTTGCAGTAAGTACAGACTAGTGTGTATTCAGCGGCAGATCACATGCCTCTATGATGTTTTGTTTTGTTTTGTTTTAATTTTTTTTTGGGTCACACCCAGCAATGCACAGGGGTTCCTCCTGGCTCTACACTCAGGAATCACCCCTGGCGGTGCTCAGGGGACCATATGGGATGCTGGGAATCGAACCCGGGTCGGCCGCGTGCAAGGCCAACGCCCTCCCCGCTGTGCTATTGCTCCAGCCCCTCTATGATGTTTTGTTTCTGTTTTTTTTTTTCTTTTTGGGTCACACCTGGCGATGCACAGGGGTTCCTCCTGGCTCTGCATCTCAGGAATTACCCCTGGCGGTCCTCGGGGGATCATATGGGATGCTGGGAATCGAACCCGGGTCGGCCGAGTGCAAGGCCAACGCCCTCCCCGGTGTGCTATCGCTCCAGCCCCCATGCCTCTATGTTTTAGGGCCTAGCTGTGATGCTGGCAACACAAAACCCAAAGTCAAAGTGTGTTCAGTAACTAGGCGCTCTCTCTGAATGCTTTACAGTTTATCTTGTTTCAATGACAAGAATCCAAGTCATTCACTCCTTAATCCCACTTCATAGTAGTAAGTCGAAGTTGGGTAAGAGAAGTTGAATAAAGTTGAGTGGAGTCTCATTTAAAAATACACAAACCAGGGGCTGGAGCAATAGCACAGCGGGTAGGGCATTTGCCTTGCACGCGGCCGACCCCGGTTCTAATCCCAGCATCCCATATGGTCCCCTGAGCACCGCCAAGGGTAATTCCTGAGTGCAGAGCCACAAGTAACCCCTGTGCATTGCCAGGTGTGACCCAAAAAGAAAAAAAACAAAAACAAAAAACCACAGACGGGCAATTAAAATGCTGAAGGACCCCATTAGACAGAAGTTAAAATTTCCTTTTCCTAGTCAAACGCACTAGGAGGAACTTCTATGTAGTCAATAGTTCGGTAAGTTTCTGGGACTGGAGCAATAGCACAGCGGGTAGGGCGTTTGCCTTGCACGCGGCTGACCCGGGTTCGATTCCCAGCATCCCATAGGGTCCCCTGAGCACCGCCAGGAGTGATTCCTGAATGCAAAAGCCAGGAGTAACTCTTGTGCATCGCTGGGTGTGACCCAAAAAGCAGAAAAAAAATACCAAAAACCAAACCAACAAAACAAAAAAATGATAGTTTGATTACTTTCATCGATATGCAAATTTGGCAGGCTAAACTGGAGAGTCCAGAAAAAACTAGACTTAAGTACAATAAGTACTATAGTGTAATATAGTACTATAGTACAATATACTATAATATACCATAGTATATTATGCTATATTATACAGCACATAGCATGTTATGTATAATATACTATATTACTATATACAATATACTGTAGTATATAATATAGTATAGTATGTAGTATATATAGTATATGGTATAGTATACTAAGTATATTCGGTACAATAAGTACAATAGAAATCTTGAGTATAATAGAAATCAAAATCCATCCTCCTCTTAGTTGTAACTTTACAGTCATACCTTTCTGTAGAGCTCTGACCCTCCAATGAGTCAAGTGGGTTTGTTATCCCCTTCCTCTCCCTGGCAGGAGCGGCTGCTACTTTTATTAGCACAACAGCCTGCCACAAGCTCCTTCCCAACTTGAAAGAAAGGATCTGCCTTTGTTGTGGCCGATTAGCATGAACCAGAGACTTCTCTAGAGGAGGTCTAGCTTCCAGTGGGGCGGGGAGAGCACCATTCCCAAGACCCCAGATGAAAACTTTCCAGCTATATAAAAACTGCCTTTCGTTCATTCCTGAAACACATAAAGGCTGGTTTTCTACTTGTCTTCAGAGGGAAAATCATTATGTAAATCTGCTACATTTTTTAATTCCACCACAATCCTGAGGCAAATACGTTCAAGGAACTGAAGCGGGAAATAAATCACAGTGAAAACATGCCTATTCAAGAGAAAAATACGGTGCAATTTTTAATGCATTACCAGGCACTCTTTTCCTTGATGGCGTCTGCTCTGGGTAGCTGTCTGACTAATAAAACTAGCAATTCCTCCCAAGTACTCCATTTTATACACATCAGCTACCACCTTTTCTTTTTTGTAAAAGCCTACACGTTGATGTTTTGGTCGGCTTGTTAACTTGTGTTTTCCGTGTTGTGTTCTGGGGTACAGGGATCAACCCGGGCCTCATACAGGCCAACTGAGTCACACCCCCAACTCCACCTGCACTGCGAAGACGTGAGCAAGAGGAGAGCACTGAGCAGAAACAGGGCAGACCTGACTCCGTTCTCGAGGGCGGCAGGCGACCCTACACAATGCCAGCCAGAGCTCTGTTACTTCTCTCTACTCGGAACATGTTCCTCTCGCCCTTGTTCAGTTCCTACGACACTCAGCCCCTCTGAAGTCACTCCAGGGATCAGGTACATGCACATCCCCGTTTTCAGCGTGGCCTGGCTCTGTCACTCTCAGTGCTTCCAGCGGGCATTCCTCTCTGGTGCCAGAATGTCTTCGCTATATACGGCACATGGCATCCAATACGGCAATGGACCTGCTGCGTTACCCACTGGGCTTACAATTCTACACACACACACACACACACACACACACACACACCTGGTGCCTTCATCTTTTTATTCTCAGCCTAGAGACAGAGAACTTTCTCAGTTGGTAAGAACTGTATAAACCCTGGTTTGCTCATTTTATTGCCATAACCACGTTTCCAAAGCTTTGAACAGCTCACTGGGCTAAGATTAACATTTCCCAAAGAGGCCCAGGAAGATGGGCACCAAAGGCTGGAGCAGGAAGTCGGTGATTCAATGCCAGCACGGGGGGCTGGAGGGATAGCACAGCGGGTAGGGCGTTTGCCTTGCACTGCCAACTCGAGTGAAATCAACTCTGGCTTCTGTCATATTCATAATTCCTGAGTGCAGAGCCAGGAGGAACCCCTGTGCATCGCCGGGTGTGACCCAAAAATCAATGCCAGCACGGGACCACACAGTCATCTCCAGGCCTCACGGGGACTGACCCCCCATCCCCGACCCCAAAGTACCCGATACACAGCAAGACTTGTAATGAGCAAGCAATGTGCTCCTCTCTCAAAATAGTCACAATGCTCATTTTGTGGAAAATCGACGTTGGCTTTAGGAATAGGCCTAAATCCACCATACAAAGCCAGGAATGGATTTGAAGCATTTGAAGAAGCCCTCCTGAGTACCTGAGATACGGGACATCCTCGTAGAAAAGTAACACTGCTCTAGGTCTTCAAAATGAGCCGTGAGTCGTTTTCGTCTGGAAGCTAAGGTGCTGTTGTACCAGGGCTGCTTCTTGGTCTAAAGTGAAAGGAAGAAAACAAAACAAAACCACTTAAAACTTGCAAGCAAACCTTACTCGCTCTGCAGGAAAGTCCTAAACGCATGCCTGTATTATTTCAAATGTCTATCATATTCAAATAGTTATAGGTGGTAAAAATGCACGGTTCTTCGGTCAGTTTCCAACTTTTGTCTTAAAGCAAAAATAGGCTTCAAGATTCATTTTTCAAAAATGAAAAAAGTTTTTTCAACACTCCCCAATGAAGTGCAGGTAGAATCCATTACTGAGAATCAATTTTTTTTTTTTTTTTTTTTTTTGCTTTTTGGGTCCCACCTGGCAATGCGCAGGGGTTACTCCTGGCTCTGCACTCAGGAATTACTCCTGGTGGTGCTCAGGGGACCCTATGGGATGCTGGGAATTGAACCTGGGTCGGTTGCATGCAAGGCAAACGCCCTCCCCGCTGTGCTGTCGCTCCAGCCCCTGAGAATCAAAAATTGTTAAAAGAAACAATTACTAAGAGAAAAGTAATTATTTTGCCAACCCTATATTGCAGTCACTGTACCCTTTGAATTAAAATAGTGTCTGACAGTATGGACAATGAATTTAAGTTAACACTGTAGAGTAAGAGTAAGGAGCAGAATAAACGTTGGAGCAATTTGACATTTATTAGAACAGAATGTCTAAATCAGGTATGTGGACAGCCAATACACCTGCAGCATACTGGCTATGACCCTCAGACTCTCTCCTCAGCCCCAGTGTATCTGTTTTATTGGATTTGTTTGTCTTGAGTCACACCCAGCAGTGCTCAGGGCTTATTCCTGGCTCTCTGGGGATGACAATCGGTGCCAGGGGTTCAAACCAGGCTCTGCCGCATCCAAAGCTGGTGCCTTCCCCCCTCTACCATCTCCCTGGCCCTAATATCTTTGTTTTTAAGGAACTCCAGATGGGAGTAATTGGAAGGGACATTACGTCTGCTGTCCCTTAGATGGTAATCCAGGCCTGTTGAAACCGTACATACATGTATGTGAGAGAGAGAGTAAGAGTGGGACGGTTAGTGGGCAATGTGGGCACGGTCTCGGGAAAGTAACAGTTATCTGAACCATTCTTGTAACTGTGTTTGAGTCTGAAGTTATTCCAATATCAAGTTATTAAATAGGCCAGGCCTCCAAATCAGGACTGGGAAATATCCTCAGGTCACAGATGAAGAGAGGAACAGTGGAAAACTCATCAGATGATTCAGTTAAAAGAGAGGCGAAGCAGAGAAGTTTAATCTGAAAACGCACAGATGGGGGAGGGGAGGGCAATGGCTGGTTCTTCGATAGAGCACCTGTGTGTTCCATTCCCACTGCTGAGGTGACGCCAGGTGCACTGCATGGGGGCCACCTCCAGGGCAAGTGTGTCTGCATGTACTGCCACACAGGGCACTGCAAGGTAAATGTGCTATGATCCAGCGAGCAGTGCAGCGTCACCAGTGTTGTGACCAGCGAGCACTACGGCATCACCAGTGTGGTCCGTGAGCACCGCATCATCACCAGTGTTGTGACCAGCGAGCACTGCAGCATCACCAGTGCTGTGACCAGCGAGCACTGCAGCGTCACCAGTGTTGTGACCTAGAGAGCACTGCATCGTCACCAGTGTTGTGACCCAGTGAGCACTACGGCATCACCAGTGTGACCAGAGAGCACTGCAGCATCACCGTGCGCAGCCCCAGACAGCTGCGACCCCAACCAAAGGGACGGGAGGAGGGGAGCAAAAACCATAATGGGTAGTTGCTGAGCAGAGTGCAAGCTGAGTCTGGATAATTTGCAGTTTCCTCCTCTATCATTTCCCCTCTCAAGGTCTGCCGTCGCCCCATGTCCTGTGCGAGGACTGAGCCCCTCCACGACCATGCCTCGGGGCCGCAGCGCTCCCAACGGCTGCCTGCACCGGGCATGCTCCTGACCAGTCCCACTCACCTGAGAACTGCCACTGAAACCCGGCGGCTGGCTGTACTCGGTGGAATCAATGATACTACTGCAAAGGAAGCGAGAAAAACACAATTTCAGTGCTCACCGGAAAACACATCAGACAGACACGTGTTTCTGTGTGTGAAGCACAAAGCACCGCCGTTAATTCAGATCTCAAATAATGCCAAATAATGCATGGTAAGGGGGGAAACATTGATGAATGCTTCAACAATTTACCCCGTAACCCCCTCCCCCAAAAACCACGCATGCTGAGAAAGATGTCGCCAGGGAGTGATCCCACAAGCATACACATGTGTTTGCTTTGACGTCATGTCCAAGGAGGTGGTCTGTGGGTCAGGACCCTACTGAATGCAGGGAGGACTGAGTCACCCTCTCGAGACTACCCAGCCTCCCGCTCAAACTCAGAGCTACCAAAAACCGTCCAGGCGAGAGAGAACGGTCAGACGTGTAGTACCAATAGTAACCGTCAAAAACGATCCTTTCATGAACTGCAAGTTACAGGTGTTGGGGGGTGTACGCCAGCGGCCAGGGGCCCAACGGACCAGCAGCGAGAGGTCCAGACTTTGCCTGTAACTCGAACCCTTCCGGCCCACACTGACTCATTTCAACCCCCTTGTAGTTCTTACCGTTTCTTTCTAGCCACTCCATCATTCCTATCTCGGTCCCACCTCCAATTAGCCTCTGAAGACTGCTGACAGCTAAAAGGGGATGGATAGGGGCTGGAGCGATAGCACAGCGGGGAGGGCGTTTGCCTTGCACGCAGCCGACCCGGGTTCGATTCCCAGCATCCCATAGGGTACCCTGATTCCTGCCAGGGGTGATTCCTGAGTGCAGATCCAGGAGTAACCCCTGAGTGTTGCTGGGTGTGACACAAAAAGCAAAAAAAAAAAAAGGTGATGGATAATACGTATACGTGCCACCCAAGAGTGGAGTGACCTACTGAAAAAGACTCTGTCTTCTTTTGCTGTATTCGTAAACCCGAATGAAATGTAAGCAACCGAGGATACTGCTGAAAGCAACCCTTTCCACACAAGTCCACAAAAATCATTATTTTGGGAGTATCCCAATCATCTCCACGGTCAAACACGAGAGGCCATCTTAGGGTGATAGAGATTTGGCTTCCACAAGGCTGGGGACATTCGTCTTACTAGGTTTCTCGCTTCCCAGCCTACTGGCAATGATGAAAGCACTTCAGAGAGATTTAAAATGAAAAATTTCTGTCTCTAATTCTCACTACAATGTCCCAAAGGAGGAAAAAAGAGTCATTAAAATTTTTCCCCTACTAGTAGTCCATAATATACAATCTCACATCTCCAAATATAGAACAGATCAAACGGCCCTCGTAGTAGTGTTAAAATTAAAAACAGAGCAATAGAAATTAGTTCATTTTGCTCCTAGTACAGTGTCTGGGTTAGGAGGGCAGGGAGGGGACCTTCCAAGCACTTGTTACTACAAATGAGAGCGTGACCAGCACCCTCTCTAGCTAACGAGACCACCCCCACCTGGCTCTGCAATCACGCCCCTGGAATTTCCACCGACCCCACTGAAGGGAGTAACGGGCCAAAATGGAGGAGACGCCAGACATTCCCGTCTCCATTCCTGAGCTAGGGATGCCGCTCAGAGGTACCGCCCTGCCTCGCCTGCTTCCATCTCACACTGAGAATTAAAAAAAAAAAAAAAAAAAAAACACACCACCAGAAGAGAGCTCTCTGCTCCATTTTAATTAGTGAAACCAAATCCCCTGGCATCTGTACAAACATTAATAAAATTATGAGATGACAGTTCAGAGGGCAGTAAAACATACCAATATTGAGGCAATTTCTAAAGGCGCTATATATTTCAGACCTCCGTGACTGCAAGCCTGAATAATAATGATGTTATATATGAGTGTAGATGGTGGCATAAAACTAAACTCAAGATACTGAAATCATCGGTTATAAAAGGCCATGGAATTTTATATGCATTTCATAGCTGGGCTTATTCACTAAGAAATACGACCAGTGCCGTAATAAAGTGAACGCAAGAAATATTACAGACAAAATCTTATAATCCTTTCCAAAATGTGTACACAAAAAGTAACCCGATTAAGGAGAATACTAGGAAAATAATAGGGTCTTTCTTCTTGGTCCAGGTACAAACGAATTCTCTTTTCTGCTCCTCCTTTATATTCAAACACCATTTATTTATTTAAGCTTATTTAAGTTGTGCATGACTTAAATAAGCTTTCCAGGCATTCAATATTCCAACCCCCACCCCATCATCACAGTCACCTTCCCTCCACCACTGTCTCCATTTTCCCAATCACCCCGAAAGCCTGTCCCTGTCGCAAGCACAGAAGAATTTACTTTCTATTGCTTGTTGCCACACTAACCGGCTAGTGGAATGATCCAAAAATAATCAGCGAAAAAGAATTTTGTGACAACTGTTCTCCCTCGTCAGGGGACACTGAGTCCTTGTCTGAGGGGCTCCAAGACCGTTGCTAACTGAGCCTCAGCTGGCTTCTATATCCCACCTAACTTGGTGTGCTCCTACGAGGGTGTTGTTATTGCAGAGAGCAAAGCAATTCGACTCTTGACTTAGCTGCCATCACCCCCAGGTGGGAAACCACAGGATCAAAAGCAGCCCCCAGATTTTCTGGAAAACAATATGGACAGTCCCTTCAAAAACTAGAAATTGATGGGGGCTGGAGCGATAGCACAGCGGGGAGGGCATTGGCCTTGCATGTGGCCAACCCGGATTCGATTCCCAGCATCGCACAGGGTCCCTGAGCACCGCCAGGGGTGATTCCTGAGTGCAGAGCCAGGAGGAACCCCTGAGCATTGCAGGGTATAACCCCCCCCCAAAAAAAAAACCTAGAAATTGAGCTTCCATATAGACCCTGCAATACCACTTCTGAGAATGTATCCCAAGGATGTGAAAAAAGCACAGTAGAAATGACATCTGTATTTATATGTTCCTTGCAGCACTGCTCACAATAGCCAAAATCTGGAAACAACCCGAGTGCCCTAGAACAGATGACTGGTTAAAGAAACTTTGGTATATCTACACAGTGGAATACTATGCAGCTGCGAGGAGAGATGAAGTCATGAAACTTGCTTATAAATGGATAGATATGGAGAGTATAATGCTAAGTGAAATGAGTCAGAAAAAGAGGGACAGACATAGGACTGCACTCATTTGTGGCGTACAGAATAACATCACATGAGGCTAACACCCAAGGACAGTAGATACAAGGGCCAGGGGGATTGCCCCATAACTGGAAGCCTGTTTCATGAGTGGCGGGGAGAAGGCAGATGGAATAGAGAAGGGATCACTGAGAAAATGATGGCTGGAGGAATCAGTCGGGATGGGAGATGTGTGCTGAAAGTAGATAATGGACCAAATACGATGACCTCTCAGTGTCTGTGTTGCAAGCCAGACAGGGGGAGGGTAGGAAAGGGGGGTTATACCGGGGATATTGGTGTGGGGAATGTGCCCTGGTGGAGGGATGGGTGTTTGATCATTGTGAGATTGTAACCCAAACATGAAAGCTTGTAACTATCTCACGGTGATTCAACAAAATTAAAAAAAAAAAAAAGAAGAAGAAGAAGAAGAAGAAGAAGCAGCAGTCCCCAGAGATACAAGCATGAATCCCAAAAGACAGCAGCTCGCCGAAGATCTCCCGGACCCCGTACTAAGTCAGGTCCACCGGGACACCTCGGATGGAGCAGGTGTGTGCCTTCTGCCCGCTCCAGATGGAACCCCGATGACTTCCAGAAGCAAAACGCAGGTATGTGGGTTCAAGGACTGGGATTCCAGGGCACATGCGGCAGAAACTGGCCGTACCTTCCCATCTCCCCGGCCGCTCGGGGTCCTGGCTGTCTCACCCATGATCTGCCTCTGGGCCCCAACTCAGCATATCAACGGCCTTGATCCGAGACTCCCAAATCAATCTCAAGTTGGACTGGCTCCCTACAAGATATCTCTGGACTCCAACGATTTACAATTTTAGAATCCAGAAGCATGCGGTCACAAGAGTGGCCACGCGACCTCTCATGATATTCATAAAAAGCTAATAGTCAATACATCATCTAGCATCTAACCCTGGCAGGCAGGCCTGGATGGTATGGGAAAATTCGAATTAATGGTGGTGGGAAGGTGTCACGGGGGGTGGGCTTGGTGTTGAAATATTGGATGTCATCAATTCATTTGAACAAACTTATGAAGATAAAATAATAATAATTAAAAAAAGGTAGCCCCCAGTTATCAGGCAGGGCTGCGCCAGAGGCACTGGCCGACATTATTTTTTATTTATTTATTTTTTATCTTTGGGTCCCACCCGGCAATGCACAGGGGTTACTCCTGGCTCATGCACTCAGGAATTACTCCTGGTGGTGCTCGGGGGACATATGGGATACTGGGAATCGAACCCGGGTCGGCTGTGTGCAAAGCAAACGCCCTCCCCGCTGTGCTATTGCTCCAGCCCCAGCAGACATCATTTAAACCTCCCAACTCATTTTGGATTTTGGCTCCTGCCATTCCTGTTTCTCAAATGAGTGAACTAAGATCCTGGAGGACCCTGCATTAGGCCACAGGTGACGCCATCAGGAAATATTCAGAGCTCAGAGTTCCAGGGTCTACACAAACTCTAGACAGACTCTCTAGGTAGGTCTTGCTCTCAACGTGAAAAGAGGGGAAATCCTGAATTAGCTTTGTCTTACTCGAAGGAAAAATTTAAGGAGAAAAATAGAAAAACACAGCACCTGCTTACTAGCTTTGGTATTTACTATTTCAGTAAAATCATTCAATTTGAAAAGAAAGGAAAAAGGCCAGTAGGTCACTAATACAATTCAAATAAATTTAAAAATTTTTCTAATAAATGCAGGTGACTAATTTTATGGGCTAGAGCGATAGCACAGCGGGAGAGCGTGTGCCTTGCACTCGGCCAACCCGGGTTCGATTCCTCCATCGCTCTCGGAGAGCCCAGCAAGCCACCCGCCCGCACGGCAGAGCCTGGCAAACTCCCTGTGGCGTATTGGATATGCCAAAAGACAGTCACAAGTCTCACCATGAAGAAGTGACTGGTGCCTGCTCGAGCAAATCGATGAGCAACGGGGTGACAGTGACAATGACAGTGACTAGTTTTATACAGGACTTGTACTGAAAGTGAACTATTCACTTTTAAATGATCAATAGGCACAACAGCAAATCATGGGTTTAATCTATAAGCAAAGCAAACTTCGGGCTGGAGCGATAGCACAGCGGGGAGGACGTTTGCCTTGCAAGCAGCTGACCTGGGTTCGATTCCCGGCATCCCATAGGGTCCCCCGAGCACCACCAGGAGTAATTCCTGAGTGCAGAGCCAGGAGGAACCCCTGTGCATCCCTGGGTGGGACCCAAAAAGGGGGAAAAAAAAAAAAAACACCACCAAATAAAAAAAAACAAAAAAACTCTCCTGAGCTCAATTAAGACTGAGCATAACGGAAACAAGAGGTCTCTAAGTAAATAAGGGAACTGAATAAACTCATTTTTAAAACAAAGCATTGTCCGCGCATAAAAGTGGGCTAATTACTGTCGAGGACCAGCTTCTTCATTAGCATAAACGGAACACGAAATCCTGTATTGAGTCAACTCTCTGGGGCTGAAGTCAAAATGTGTATTTTACCTAACACCGCTAAGGTATTGACACAAACGATGCTTAGCAATGCACAGCGGGAAATCAAATAATAATGAAAACCAAATTTTAATGATTTCTTTTGGGGGGAGCCACAACTGGTGGTGCAAAAGGACTTTCAGCACAGTGGGGCCTTCCCTAGTGGATGCTCAAGGGACCCAGAGGTGCTCGGGATCCAACCCGGGCCTACGACGTTTTTGTAAAGCGAGTTCTCCAACCTGGCCCCAGTCTTTTCAGGTCACACCCAGTGATGCTCAGAGCTGACTCCTGGCTCTGCACTCAGGAAATTACTCCTGATGGTGCTCGGGGGACCCTATGGGATGCCGGGGATTGAACCCGGGTCGGCCACATGCAAGGCAAACGCCCTCCCCGCTGTGCTATTGCTCCAGCCCAGTTTTAGTAATTTTTTGAAAAGAGTTTCTCACCAAGGCCTCGTGAATTATAGGTTAAGAGCTACATTGCTTTGGTGCCAGTTACCTAACACTTTTCCAATGATGAGAGTATACGGCATTATTATTTCTTTTTATAAGACCTAAAACACTCAATTTCAAATTGAGAAGTCCCATTTAGCAAACCATAAAAATTCCCACGGCTCCCATTCTGCAGATATCTCAAGAAAAACGGAAAAAAAGAAAAATCAGCCTTGGGGCTTGTGATAGTGGAGAGGGAGTTTGCCCTGCAAAAGGCCGATCCGGATTCAATTCCCAGCATCCCATAGGGTCCCCCGAGCACCACCAAGAGTGATTCCAGAGTGCAGAGCCAGGGGTCAGCCCTGAGCACTGCCGGGAGTGACCCAAAAAAGCAAAAATTAAATTTAATTAAATTAAAACATCAGCCTTTGTGTTCAATGATTCCTTTCTAACTCATACGCACTTCAACATCCGGCACAACCATTGAAACAAATTTATCTGATTTTACAGTCAACACTGCACGGTGTCTGGTTCTGGGTTGGCAAACTTGCTTGATGTCAAAGTGCCGTTAAATTATGTCACTGCAATGTGGGCCCAGACAGGCTGATTCTAGAATTCTGATGGAAGACCATCAAAATGGTGTTTTCTCTTCTTGAAGAGAATGAATGCCCTTACATTTTGAAAATTTCTCTTATTCTTTTTCTTTTTTTTTTCTCTTTGGGTCCCACCCGGCGATGCTCAGGGCTGACTCCCGGGTCTGCACTCAGGAATGACTCCTGGCGGTGCTTAGGGGACCCGATGGGATGCTGGGAATCGAACCCGGGTCAGCCGCGTGCAAGGCAAGCACCCTCCCCGCTGTGCTATCGCTCCAGCCCCTCTTAATTTTCTTTTTTACTTTTCCCCCTTCAATGGTGCTGTGACAGAACCCTTTCACTTCCGAAAGTTTCACAGTTTCCAGGGTTCTAGAGTAGTTACGCCAATTAGTTATATTACACTAGGCAAAGTGTCTCATCTCCCTGACCCAATTTTCTCATTTAAAAAATTGAAAATGTAAGTTAAAGTCCCATTTACACAGAATTTTTGAGGTCTATAGCAGGGAATTAGTGTAACTTACAGAACTACCTAAAAACACATGTGCTACATACATAACTCTGGCAATTATAACTTTTGCAAATAAATACGATCACCTCTGCATGAGTAAACATTTTCTGATTTTGAAGCAAAATTCAGCTAAAAATTAACATGAACTTTTCCCTTGAAGACTCTTTAGAAATAAAAACTTGAAAAAAGTTTAAACCAAATTTTTTATAAACACAAGTGACTTCAATGGCTTTTTGGCATATGTAGTTTGGTTTCTGAAAGTGGGTTTGGCTTTTGAGTCTGGAACCAGAGCAATAATACAAAGAGGAGGGCACTTGTTTTGCACTTGACCAACCCCAGGTTCTACACCCGGCATCCCAAATAATCTTCTGAGCACTGCCAGGAGTGATTCCTGAGGGCAGAGCCAGAAGTAACCCCTGAACACTGTCGGATATGACCCCAAAAACAAAAATTAAAATATGGGGTTCAAAAGATTATATAGAAGATTGCAATACTTTTTGGAGCAATAGGGCAGCAAGTAGGGTGTTCGCCTTTTACGCAGCCGACCCGCGTTCGATTCCTCCGCCCCTCTCGGAGAGCCCGGCCAGCTACCGAGAAGATCCCTCCCGCACGGCAGAGCCTGGCAAGCTCCCCGTGGCGTATTCGAGATGCCAAACACAGTCACAACAAGTCTCACCATGGAGACGTGACTGGTGCCCACTTGAGCAAATCGATGAGCAATGAGGTGAAAGTGACAGTGACAGATTTGGAAATAAAACCCTCCCTGAATAAATCTGCTTTCATTTATCTCGCTCACGGTGACAGAAATATTTCAATGCTGAAAAATACTACAGTGAATGATTTCTAAACTTGGAGGTACAGACAGAATATCCGAAGCTCTTACACCGCTTACTGCAAAGGTTTTCAAAATCACTATGGGGATTCAGGTACATTAGCTTGGGTTTACTCAAGGTTTACAAAAATACTCTAAAGTATATGTTAAGGATTTCAAAGAAAAGGTCAGAAACTCAACCTTCAAATGACAGAAGCAATCAAGAATATTTCAGAAGGGCAGAATAACTTTTTCCCAACATCCTCAAGTGACCTTTTAATTGCAGATGGAAAGGAAGAATAGCTGTGAATTTTAGATTGAATTGCATAAGGTTAGGACTGTAGCCCTGTCATCCTGTTGTTCATTTATTTGCTCGAGCGGGCGCCAGTCACGTCTCCATGGTGAGACTTGTGACTGTGTTTGGCATCACGAATACGCCACAGGGAGCTTGCCAGACTCTGCCGTACGGGCGGGATCCTCTCGGTAGCTTGCCAGGCTCTCCAAGAGGGGCAGAGAAATCGAACCTGGGTTGGCTACGTGCAAGGAAAACGCCCTCCCCGCTGTGCTATGGCTCCAGCCCTAACAGAAACCTCAAATCTAAGCAAGGAATTCAATGCCCTCTCTACAGGGAAAATAAAGCTACAAAAGGTTTTGCAAAGTAAGCCTGTGAGACTTGGGTGCGAGGAGGTACTACAATTTCAGCTAGAGAGTCCCTGTCTCTCCCTCTCTTTCTGTTTTGCAGCCACACAAAGCGATACTGGGGGCAGGGCGGGTATTCCTGGCTCCACACTCAAAGATCCGTGCTAGTGGGCTCAGGGAACCATGTGGGAAGCCAAGAATCAGGCCCACGTTGGCATGCAAGGCAAGCACCCTTCCCAATATCTCTTCAACCCTGTGCGATTTCTTTAAAAAAAAAAAAAGAAAGTCAAAATTTTTCTCAGCACATTTAATTTCACCTCTTAATCTTAAGCATCATTCGCTGCGAGTACATAATTTTTCCCAAGTGTTTCTCTCAAACTTCAAGTGGCATGCAAATTATTTGTTTAAAAAAAAAAAGAAGAATCAAAACATTCCTTTGATGACAATTCCATTTTGCCCGCTTCTCCTTTATCAGCTGTTAACCAGACTCATGCTGCCAGCATCTCATTTTGAGAACAACACTGGTTGGTTTTTTTTTTGTTTTTGTTTTTTTGCTTTTTGGGTCACACCCGGCGATGCACAGGGGTTACTCCTGGCTCTGCACTCAGGAATTGCACCTGGAGGTGCTCAGGGGACCCTATGGGATGCTGGGAATCGAACCCGGGTCGGCCGCGTGCAAGGCAAACGCCCTCCCCGCTGTGCTATTGCTCCAGCCCCCGATTTTGAGAGCAACTCTCCATGAGTTTTTCAAGCAATTCTCCCACATCTCCCTAGACTATAAACTCCTCCACCTTCTGCAGGATCTGCTACTTCTCAGTGCAACCGCTTCTCACCCCTCCCACTAATACATTCCCACTCCGAGCCACCGCCTGCGCTTCCCGGATGCCTCACCGCGGGGACTCGTGGGGACTTTCCCTTCCAGCCTCGAAAGTTCCCGAACTGAGAGGACACACACGCCCTCCCCTCCACATGGCTACTTGCAGGAACCATTTTGTTATAATTAATTTTTGCTTTCTGGGTCCCACTCGGCGGATGCTCAGGGCTGACCCCTGGCTCTGCACTTAGGAATCACTCCTGGCAGTGCTCAGGGGACCCTATGGGATGCTGAGAATCGAACCTGGGTCGGCCAGGTGCAAGGCAAACGCCCTGCCCGCTGTGCTGTCGCTCCAGCCCTGATTTTATTTATTTATTTGTTTTTATTTACTTATTTATTTGCTTTTTGGGTCACACCCAGTGATGCTCAGGGGTTACTCCTCGCTCTGTACTCAGGAATTACTCCTGGCAGTGCTCAGGGGACCACACGGGTTGCCGGGGATCAAACCTGGGTTAGCTGCGTGCAAGGCAAACACCAAACCTGCTATACTATTGATCTGGCCCCTGCAGGAACCTTTTTAAAATCTAGGAAGATCCCGCTAAAGGCTTCGGTGGCTTTTGATAGCCGGTGTTTCACTGCATCACCGTAAAAATGTACATTTGGAGAAATAACACTATTCTGTTTGACAAGCTGTAAGCCCCCACTCTGTGTCCTTTTCCTCCTGACCATTCCTTAGATGCTCTGTCGGCTACCTTCTGTTTGCTTGTTTAGCATCTCCCCCAACCTCTACACACACCCCTCAAAAGTTAAGGTTCCAAAAGATAACAGGAATTTGCTAGATGGGACACCTAGAAAACTGTCCGGCATGTCAGAAGTATTGAATAAACAGGGGCTGGAGCCATAGCACAGCGGGGAGGGCATTTGCCTTGCACGCGGCCGACCCGGGTTTGATTCCCAGCATCCCATAGGGTCCCCTGAGCACTGCAAGGAGTGATTCCTGAGTGCATGAGCCAGGAGGAACCCCTGTGCATTGCTGGGTGTGACCCAAAAAGAAAAAAAAAAAAGTATTCAATAAACAGAGGCAGGGCAAAGAAATAACCATACTGCAACATGTCAAGAGAAAACAGTGAGACTGTATGACAAAGACTTAGAGACCACAGGTATGAAGAAATATTAATACAAAGAGGAGCTGAAACTGGACATTACCAGCTGATCAGCTGCTGGATATCACTGGTTTATCATTTCTTCCCCAAGCTGCAGGGAGCTTAGGTTTACTGAGTTACACCCGTCACAGTGCTCCCAAGGAACGTTCATTCCTTTGTGCTCTCCTTCCCGTTACAGGGACATACCCACTAGATCCCCAAATCAGCCCCTGTGACTTGTAAAGTCAGATTCTTCTCAGGTATATGCAAGTGAAATACTACTTTTCTCTTTCCTTTCCGTGTGCAGAGTTTACCTCAGAGCAATGTCCTTTTGGCACAGACACAGGAAGACAGTTAATGGTATATTTTGTGACTTGGGAGTTAACTGACTCCGAATAGTATTTACTCCCGGACATCTGTCATATTTACTCGACTTAAGCCTCAGTTACGCTTAGTTCCTACATCCCAAAAGAAGGGTCCCGGTGAGGGCCTTAGACGGACCCAGGGCAAGTCATAAGCCACCCAGGCATCGAAAAAGGACGGGCCGTGAGTGACACTGGTATTGAAAAGGGACAGGTCAAGTACCGTAAAGCACGTAAGTGAAAAGCACGGTCATGAAGAAACTCTGTCCTGACCCAAAGAGAAGTAACTGGTTAAGGACCCGGCTGGGGTTAGGAAAGACTGACCTGGCCTGAAGACTGCAGTCTGGGTTATCAGGCGAGATGTCCCCCAGGAAGAGCCAGCCTTTAAGCTGAATATATCTTTGACGGTGTCCATACACAATGACTAGAAATATTATTAAGAAATAAATTTAAAGGGGCCGGAGCAATAGCTCAGCAGGGAGGGCATTTGCCTTGCACGTGGCCAACCCGGGTTTGATTCCCAGCATCCCATAGGGTCCCCTGAGCACCACCAGGGATAATTCCTGAGTGCATCGCCGGGTGTGACCCCCACAAAAAAGAGCCAAAAATAAAAAAAAAAAAAAAGAAATTTAAGATGACTGTTTAATAGATACTGGCTAAGGAAAGGGAACAGTAATGCACCCTTAGATGGAATTCCGCCCTTGGGTGGATCTACAAGGATGAGATTTTGTCCTAATGCTTTTCCCTGAGGGAAAGGCGTTATGTCTGTTAACTGTGCAACCACACCTATGTGTAATTGCTATGCCCCACTATCTGTGGCTTTTTTTCTTTTTTTTTGCTTTTTGGGTCGCACCCAGCAATGCTCAGGAGTTCCTCCTGGCTCTGCACTCAGGGATCACTCCTGGCGGTGCTCGGGGGACCCTATGGGATGCTGGGGATTGAACCCGGGTAGGCCGCATGCAAGGCCAACGCCCTCCCCGCTGTGCTGTCACTCCAGCCCACCTGCGGATTTCTTGATAGCTAGTGCTGGGAGACTGGAAGGAGCAGCATGGTGAGAGGGGAATGATCGGTGACTGATCACCAACCAGCCTGGCCGGATTTCCTCCTATATTCGACTATGTCCGTTGTGGGGGGCGGACCAGTTCCGGGCCACCGAACACACATGGAGTGTGCCCACATCCGGTACTCACAATTAGTGATTTTTTTTTTTTTTAATGATAACGACAACTCTTGCTTGCCTGTTCCACTCAAACACTAAGTATTCCACTGACTGAGAAGACTCCGGGTTTAACCGGAAGTGAAGACTAAGCTTCCAGATGAAACCCTACTGATGGAGTCACTCCCGAGTGTTTGAAAGAAAATAACAGGGAGAGAGACGTGGCTGAAGCACATATCCAAGGGGACCACAGAATTAATTAGAACTCACAAAGATTCTCCATAGGACGGCTAATGAGGGAAAGAAAAAAAATCCTGCTTCCCAGCTAGAGTGCTCTTTAGCGACAGTGTCCTGAGTCCTGTCCCTGGACGTCCTACGAAGCTGCCCTTTCAATGGCTCCACGAAACTGATGGCACAAGGCCAGGGAAATCTCAAGTGCAGATATGTGAGGCAGCCAAGTAGCACTGTCGCACCGTCGTCCAGTTGTTCATACATTTTCTCAAGTGGGCACCAGTCACGTCTCCATGGTGAGACTTGTTGTGACTGTGTTTGGCATCTCGAATACGCCACGGGGAGCTTGCCAGGCTCTGCTGTGCGGGCGGGATCCTCTCGGTAGCTTGCCGGGCTCTCCGAGAGGGGCAGAGGAATCGAACCCAGGTTGGCCACATGCAAGGCCAACGCCCTACCTGCTGCACTATCGCTCCAGCCCATCTGATAAATTATTGGACTTTAATCATTCAAAAGTTGGGCCCCAGCATCAGCCAGAGCAATGTTAGCTTTTGTTTCCAAGATTAATGAATGACCCGGGTCGGCCACATGCAAGGCAAACGCACTACCCGCTGTGCTATCGCGCCCAAGGTACATCACAACAATAAATGTACTGAAAGTCAAAAGTCTAAATGATTCTCACCTAATAGCAACTGAGAAATGGAATTAAGAACTTTGACAATGAAAACTAAATATTAGAACAGATGAAATCCCTTTTCTAAACTTTTTTTTAAGTATGAACTTGAATAACTGAATGATTTACATTTTATTAATCTCAGAATCTCAATATTTATAAGTTAAGATGGGACAATTCTAGATTGTACAGCTCTTATTGATTTTAGCAATATGACTTACAACACGATCCTCCCAAGTCCATCTGTTAAAGCTAGCCTGCCTTTACTTAAAGATTTTGCAGAGGTTAAAAAAGACTTAAAGAACTGCATGTGAAAATATTATACAACATTGAGTTAAATGTTCCGCGTCCCCCCCCCCGCAACTTCCCTGTGGCTACCATCTTTCAGAGCCTATTTTACAGCCAGGTATGAGACTACAGCGACAAGACAGGTGGGGTCTCACGGGATGGGGGTAGAACCGGCCCTTCTCCCTGTCCCGACGAGGCCCCAAGTTGCCACCCACAAACGGCTCCAGACTTTTTTCTGAAACATCAGAAATCCAAAATCACGGCGACATCATCTGCTCTTCATAATCAGCAACAGAAAACAAATTCTCTAACAAACGATGCCTTTTTGGCAGGTCTGATTGTTGGGGAAAAACTCAAATCATAATGGTGGGTCTCTTGTCGAAATATTGAATGCAATCAAAGTAGAGAGAGAGTAAGGTGGAGATCATCTGACCTGGAGGGCGGGATGGGGGGTATACTGGGGTTCTTGGTGGTGGAAAATGTGCACTGGTGAAGGGATGGGTGTTTGATCATTGTATGACCGAGGCTTAAACTTGAAAGCTTTGTAACTGTTCTCACAGGGATTCAATTAAAATTAAAAAAAAAGGTGAAATTGTTCTTATTTTGAACATTTTAGGCATATCCAAATTTTAAGTATTATATAGTGCACCACAGAGAACTTTAAAGCTAGAAGAGGCCTCAAGTACTTCCCTCACAAACGTAGAAGACTCCTTCCCATGACCTCTCCTCTGAACTGGAGGCAAATAGTCATGAGTGAGAGGAAGACGCCTTCTCCCCCTACAGAGAACAGAAGGGAAATCATTTTTTTTTTCCTTTTTTTTTTTTTCTTTTTGGGTCACACCTGGCGATGCACAGGGGTTACTCCTGGCTCTGCACTCAGGAATCACTCCTGGCGGTGCTCAGGGGACCCTATGGGATGCTGGGAATTGAACCTGGGTCGGCCGCGTGCAAGGCAAACGCCCTACCCGCTGTGCTATCGCTCCAGCCCCCAGAAGGGAAATCTTAACCAAACCTGTTAGTGGGAGATAAAAGATCTAAACCAACAGGTCTCATGCCCTCATTTGAAGCCTGGGGAAAGTGATCAGCCAAGAAAAAAAATGCAAAAAGCTGGGAGAAAGTGAAAGGCATTACTTTATCAACCAGGTTCCTAATATTTCCATTCCACGCTCCCAAACTACAAATTTTAATTCTATGTGAGCTGAATTCAGATTATCTCCTGAAATGCATCAAACTCATAATCCAACAGTTCCTAATCTTCTAGGATTCCACTCACTGACTGTTCCTGGCATGGAAATTCAAGTAGCAAGGGAAACAGATGGGCCATCCAAATCTCACCACCCCTAGCTCATGACCAAAAAGCAATTTCTCCGGGGTTCTGTACGTTGCATGAAAACTGCTCCCAAGTTTAACAGCACCATATGTGCATTTTTTAGAACAGAAATCCTAAGCCACTGGAAGTCTGAGGTTTTGTACCTGTGGGACGGAGAAGGAGCTTCAAACTGAGGCACTGTGCTATCCTCACTGACCGAAGAGTATAAGCCGCTCATTTCCTGAAAGCAGAGTGATTTACATTAGCGTCAACAGTCAAAACAACAGACCTGGAGTCACAGTAAGATCTTTCGAACCCTAAGTTTTCATTAAGTCCTTTCTTTTATTTATTTTTTTTGCTTTTTGGGTCACACCCAGTGATGCGCAGGGCTGACTCCTGGCTCATGCACTCAGGAATTACTCCCGGTGGTGCACGGGGGACCCTATGGGATGCTGAGATGCTGGGAATCGAACTCAGGTGGGCCACATGCAAGACCAACGCCCTCCCTGCTGTGCTATCGCTTAAGTCCTTTCTATCTCAATACCCAAACTCGTGTGCCGGGAACCAACAGGGGTTGCAAACACTACACCCCCTGCACTAACTCTCCAAGCCCCCTCCCTACACTTTTTTTCCGTCTTGTTTTGGGGCCACACCCAGCAGTGCGCAGGTTTACTCCCCTCGCTCTGCACTTCGGGATTAGAATTACTCTTGCAGGGTTCTCAAGGAACCGTACGGGATGCCAGCGATGGAACCCAGGTCGGCTGCAAGCAAAGCAAATACTCTAAGACAGGACACCCTAAGCGTGACTATCTCTCTGGCCCCACTCCAGACCCCCGTGTAGGGTAGTTTGAATATCTAAATGGTTGAAAGACAAGTCTTTTCTGTAGTTCACTTTCCCAAAAAACAGGAAACTCTTTAGTAAATTTTGCTAATCACGGATGAAGCCACCAAATAGAGAAAAAAAACAAATGTCAATATTTTTAATGAAATATGTGAGCGAGCTAGGAATCTGGGGTAAAAATAACCTAGTGAGGGGCTGGAGCGATAGCACGGCGGGTAGGGCGTTTGCCTTGCACGCGGCTGGCGCGGGGTTCGATTCCCAGCATCCCATATAGTCCCTGAGCATTTGCCAGGAGTAATTCCTGAGTGCAGAGCCAGGAGGAACCTCTGAGCATCGCCGGGTGTGACCCAAAAAGCAATAATAATAATAATAATAATAATAACCTAGTGATGAATATAAACAGCACGGTAAAGTGGACCGTCAGGTTCAGCTCTGCAGTGCAGAATTACAAACTCCCCGTGCAAATATTAAGAACAGTAACGGAACACTCCTGGAGATTCAAACACAGACTCTGCTCAGTAATGACCGTTGACCACTGATCAAAGGCCCAGAGGTTAATGGTGAACATGACGGAAGCTCTGTCGGCAAGTCCATTGCAGTCCCTCACTGCTGCCTACTGCGTCCTGAAAAGATTATCTTTGTACTCAGGGACGGCCGAACAGGCGACTACATGATCATAAATGAAATTATTCCAGCACCCCACCTTTGGAGCCTTTATATGTGCTGCAGTTTGATGAATGGGAAAAGTGCACACATTTCTAAAACGCAGTATAGAAATAGAATCACAAGAGTGGTTTCTGGCTAAGCCGGCCTCAGTTCGACCGTACAGCCAAACCAGGGGAAGGGGTTGTGACCCACATGGGATATTGAATTGCCACTAAACACCGAACTCAGCACGACTGAAAACGGTCTATATATCAAAAAAGGAAACTGGGGCTGGAGCGATAGAACAGCGGGGAGGGCGCTTGCTTGGCACGCGGCCGACCCAGGTTCATCTCCCAGCGTCCCATAGGGTCCCCTGAGCAGTGCCAGGTGTAATTCCTGAGTGCAGAGCCACGAGTAACCCCGGTGCATTGCCAGGTGTGACCCAAAAAGCAAAAAAACAAAACAAAACAAAACAAAAGTTAAGGGGCCGGAGCGATAGCACAGCGGAGAGGGCGTTTGCCTTGCACGCAGCCAACCTGGGTTCGATCCCCGGCATCCCATATGGGCTACCCAGCACCGCCAGGGGTAATTCCTAAGTGCAGAGCCAGGAGTAACCCCTGTGCAGTCGGGTGTGACCCAAAAAGCAAAAAAAAAGGTTAAAAAAAAGGGAAACTCTAACATGTAAACTTAAATACATGTTGAATTTTAAATATAGCTAAAAGAAAAAAATCCCACATCCTAATCGCCCATGTGTCTCCAGTAATTCTCTCATGGAGACTAGATGTAAATGACCAAATACGAAAGATTCCTAGCTACTGGTAATAAATACATTCTCATGTCTTCTTTTAAATTAACCTTAGTACACTTAGTAATGCACAGTAAATATAACAAAATTGTTAACTTAATAAAAGAGCAGGATTGTGACATCATTTTAAAAGCAAGAACTGAGGGTTTTGCAGGAATTTATTTACGTTAATACGATGGCACACCAAGAAAATTAAATAACATTTTTCAATCTACCCATGAATAATTATGGCAATAAAACACTGCAAAGCCAACATGAGAATAATATTTTCATTAGGATTTCAGCAGGTTTTTCTACCAAAATGCACTCAATTAAAATTAAAGTAACATCTGTTATTTTCCACGGAACAGACTAATCCCATAAACTTAGTGCAGCAATTTTAAAGAAAAGTGACAATTTCACGAAATCGACACATAGCTAGAGACGGGAGAAATTCTTGATCTCTTACTTCCACTCTTTTAATATCCTCTTCTAGAACACTGAGCTCCTTCTGAATCTGCTCCAGCTGCTGTGAACATAAGAAGGGGGAAAACCTACATCAAACCAGGAGGCCCGGGTCACCATGAGCATGAAAGAACTTTACATTTGGAAGATGATTTCGAGGAAACTGGGCACCAGTGGCAAATCATGGGAATAAAAAAAACACAGGCAGAAAGTTCTGGAAGAAGGAAAGGGTGCAGCTCAGGTTGGATCCCCGCCCCGCAGAAAGTCCCTACGATAAAACGCAAAAGTAGATTTAAGAAATCTAGCGTCCTTGACATGAGAATTACCTACATAAAATATGACACCAACATTCATGGTATGAATTCATTGGAATGTAAGCTGTCCGACCCACTTTCAATTCAGCTCCTTTCACTGGCAGTAGCTAACGTTAGGATGACAGTTATCTGCCCCGTTTAAAAAAATTAAAGTTAGGGGCTGGAGCGATAGCACAGTGGGTAGGGCGTTTGCCTTGCACGTGGCCGACCCCGGTTCTAATCCCAGCATCCCATATGGTCCCCTGAGCACCGCCAAGGGTAATTCCTGAGTGAAGAGCCAGGAGTAACCCCTGTGCATCGCCAGGTGTGACCCAAAAACCAAAAAAAAAAAAAAAAGAAAAAGAAAATTAAAGTTAGGGACTGGAGCTATAGCACAGCGGGAAGGGCGTTTGCCTTGCACGAGGCCGACCCTGATTTGATTCCCAGCATCCCACAGGTTCCCCTGAGCACCGCCAGGAGTGATTCCTGAGTGCAGAGCTAGGAGGAAGTCCTGTGCGTTGCCGGATGTGACCCAAACAACAAAATAAATAGTAAATAAATAAAAGTTAGGAGCCAGAGCAGTAGTACAGGAGGGAGGGCGTTTGCCTGGCATGTGGCTGACTCAGGTTCAATCCCCAGCATCCCATAGGGTGCCCCCAAGCATCGCCAAGAGCAACCCCTGAGCACTGCTGGTTGTGCATCTGCCCTAAAAAAAAAAACCCACAAATAAAAAATAAACATGAGTTTCATCCCCAAACACTCACAAGTTGACACCTTAATATTTTCTGACTAGTATCTTACTTACTGTATCATAATCCTGTCCTATATCATTACAATGCAAATTTGGGGGGTAGGGGGAGAAGTTTGGCTGTTGCCAGTGCTTAGTGCTCAGGGGTCACGCCCAGCTCTGTGCCTGGGAATTACCCCTGGCGGAGCTCTGGGGACCAGGTGCTTTGGCACACAAAGCACAGCCTTCGGCCTCCAGCGCAAACATCTGAACAGGTGGGATCACATTCTAGAACATATTCGACTATTCCCTCTTTCATTAGACGGAAGCCGTTTGCAAACTATCGTAATTCTAAAACATGAATCTGTATTGCAAATTTTCCTGAGTATTAAATTACCTGATTGAAAGAAAAATCTAACAAGACTGCTATTCAAAACTACGATATAGAAAACTGGGGCTGGAGTGATAGCACAGCGGGGAGGGCGTTGGCCTTGCACGCGGCTGACCCGGGTTCGATTCCTAGCATCCCATAGGGTCCCCCGAGCACCACCAGGAGTGATTCCTGAGTGCAGAGCCAGGAGGAACCCCTGAGCATCGCCGGGTGTGACCCAAAACACAAAAACAGCAACAAAAAAGAAAGCCATCACTATAGAGCCATCTTATTCTAACCAAAATGTAATAAACCAAAGTTTCTAAATGTCAAGAAACAGAAATAGTAATAGTTAAGTGGCGCTTGAGGGCTGAAGTGATAGCACAGCGGGGAGGGTGTTTGCCTTGCACGCGGCCAACCTGGGTTCGAATCCCAGCATCCCATAAGGTCCCCTGAGCACCGCCAGGAGTGATTCCTGAGTGCAGACCCAGGAGTAACCCCTGAGCATCGCCGGGTGGGACCCCCAAAAAAAGCAAATAAATAAATAAATCATCCCAAACATTAAAAAAAAAAAAAGTGGCACTTGAGTGAGGTATGAAATAGGCATTATTACATGTGAAGGGAAAAAACCCCCTAACGGTTAAATCACTTGCACAGATCACTCGGTAAGTGGCAAAAGCAGAGTTCAAATCCAGACTGGCTTTTGGCCGTGCTCCAGAATCCAGGCTGTTTATCACTAGGCTGTTCCCCGCCCTGCCAATTTCTTATTAATTAATTTCCACTTAATGCCCGCTAAGGCTCTGCGATCCATTCACAATTTATTAACACGAGTTCCTTTCCTTCCCTAGCAATACATCCCAGCCAATAAGGGAACGGATACATTATTCATTGAAGTATGAACGATAACGATCCTTTCCTGCTAAGTGCTGCTTGGAAGAGGATTTAAAAACCACCCCCCAGCACCCAGGGCCCAAGCTGAGCCCTTGCACGGAACCAGCCACCCAGCTGTCCGAGGACCACTGAGGCAGCCTGAGCTTCTGAGCACCAATGTGGGAGCATCCCCCCAACAAAATAAAGATGCAAACGGACCACCGTGGCCTTGCCTTCAAAAATGGAAGCCCAACACTGAAAAGCACCGCGTGCAGAGGGGATACAGGAAAGATCAGATGGTCCCTAAATGAGATGAAAAGCAGAGGAGAGGGGGAGGCAGCAATGGGATCACTGAAATTTGATCTGAAAAGAAGTTAGAAGGCTGAGCCTTGGGCTGGAGCGATAGCACAACGGGGAGGGTGTTGGCCTTGCACTCGGCCGACCCGGGTTGATTCCCAGCATCCCATAGGGTCCCCCGAGCACCGCCAGGGGTGATTCCTGAGTGCAGAGCTGGGAGGAGCCCCTGAGCATCACTGGGTGTGACCCAAAAAGGAAAGAAAAAAAAAAAAAGCCTGAGCCTTGAAGAACTGGCTAAGCAGAGCAAATAATATTCACGAGGTGGAATAATAATACACACGGAGACCAAGAGCTGTGAGAGGGTGGAAGGAGACAGAGGGAACATCGCTGTGTGAGAAGTGGACCCAGGGGCCAGGGAGGGCTCAGCAGGACAGTGTTTGCAGGGCGGGACTCAGTCTCCGTGTTTGAGCCCTGGCGCCTCCCCACACGGCCCAACGGCAAGGTCCCGGAAGCTCGACCTCAGCGCCCCGACTAGAAGGGAGCCCACCCCGCGAGCACCCAAACCAAATGAGTGCGTGACTCCGGGTCGTCATGGCAACAGCAGCAAAGGGCAAGTCAGGAAGAGCCCAAGGTCACCGAAGCAGGAGGGAAGAGAGCACACGGGGACGACTGGCAGGGTCCCGGGCACTTGGCTCTTGCAGGGGGTCTAGGGACCCACTAGGCAATTCTCAGCCCCCAAGCGGTGATTCGACACAAGGCCCAGAGGACATATTTCTCAGGGCCTGCAGAGCCCGGGATCGACCCAGGCCACCCTCAGCTGCTCGACCACTGTCCCCTCCCTCTATTTGGAACTAAGAAACAAGGGGAGAGCACACGAAATCACAACATGCGGCTAAAAGAGAATCATTGTAGGGGCTGGAGCAATAGCACAGCGGGTAGGGCGTTTTGCCTTGCACACGGCCGACCCGGGTTTGATTCCCAGCATCCCATAGGGTCCCCTGTGCACCGCCAGGAGTAATTCCTGAGCGCAGAGCCAGGAGTAACCCCTGAGCATCGCCAGGTGTGATCCAAAAAGAAAAAAAGTAATAATAATAAAAGAGAATCATTGCCTTGGGGCTTAGAGCATCAGTCCAGCAGATATGGCGCTCCTGTGGCTGACAGGGTCCCAGCTCTGGAATCACACTGGGCCCCCTGAGCCCCACCAAGAATGATTCCTAAGTGTAGGGCCAGGCGTGCCCCATCACACCCCGAAAAAAATAAAACACAAGAAAAAGATCAAGTCGGGGCTGGAGTGATAGCACAGCGGGTAGGGCTTTTGCCTTGCACGCGGCTGACCCGGGTTCGAATCCCAGCATCCCATATGGTCCCCTGAGCACCGCCAGGAGTAATTCTTGAGTGCAGAGCCAGGAGTAACCCCTGTACATTGCCGGGTGTGACCCAAAACGAAAAAAAAAGAAAAAAGATCAAGTCTAGGGGCAGAGAGGTAGTACAGGGAGGGGGGAAAGTGTCTCCCTCTGCAAGCTGCCAAGCCCCGTTCAATCCCCTGAGCACTGCCAGGTGTGAGCCCTGAGCACAGAAATAATAATAAGCCCTAAGTACCACCAGAATCACTGGGAATGGCCCCAAGCCCTGATAAGAAAAAAGGCTGCATCATGATATAGATACTCAAAGTAACAAACTAGAAAGGGAACAACAAAATAGAAAGGAGAAAAATAATGAAGAGCGTGAACAAATAAAACAGAAAACTGTCACTGTCATCCCGTCACTCATCGATTTGCTCGAGCGGGCACCAGCAATGTCTCCATGGTGAGACTTGTTGTGACTGTTTTTGGCATATCGAATACACCACGGGGAGCTTTCCAGGCTCTGCCGTGTGGGCGGGATCCTCTTGGTAGCTTGCCGGGCTCTCCGAAAGGGTAGAAGGAATCAACCCGGGTCAGCCGCATGCAAGGCAATCACCCTACCTGCTGTGCTATCGCTCCTAGCCCAAAACAGAAAACAAAAACTAAAATAGGAAATACACAAAGTCCAACTTGAGTCTCATAAAAACAACACATCCTGGGTAAGAATCCAGCAAGAACCAAGGAAGAAAAGGCACCAAGAATCAGAAGCAGAAATGAAGGACACCCTAAACCACTACGGTGAGCATAACAAACAGAGGCCAAGAAACTTGAAAATTACATGAAACAGACAACTTAAGGGGTATAAGGCCCCAAGTGAAACAATAATCTGAATAAACTTGTCAAAACAAACGAAGACCGTTTAAAACGTTCTGCAAACAAATGGTCCTGTTAGCTTCTAACGAGGCTGTCTGTCATCCTGCCAAGATATACCCTGAACTCCATGTATTCTTCCAGAAAGCAGGAAATGTAAGTACAAGCTCCCACTCAGGTGAGTGTATAGCAAAACCAACAAGGTCAGTGTAAGAAAAAAAAACAAGTTAGGGAACAGTATGACTGGGATGTAACATTCCGACACAAAGTATCAGCAAACCAAACAATTCAGAAAAAAAAAAAACACGGTGTGGTTTGCCTTACGTAAGCATGAGAGACAGAGAATGTAAACGGCCAGTGATTCCACAAGGATATACTTGGGCCAATCAAGACAGCTGCTCACCCAATATGCCAAGTCACCTTGCTTTTTAATGTGACATCAATGAAATCACAAGTATCAATAGGGTAAAAAGATGTTTTTAATCTCAGATGCATTAGCAATTTATAAAATATTTAACCCCACTCATGGTTAAGGGGGAGGGGGAAAAAAATCTCTCGGGAAATTGGGAATCGATATGTACTTCCTTGTATGACAAATGTACCTACAAAAAAAAAAAACCTACAAAAAAGCTCATACCTATGGGTGACACGTCGAAAGCTTTCACTTTGAGATCAGCACGGAGACTAGGCTGCCCCGCTAGGACTTCTATGCATCACTGTACCGGGAGTCCTAGCCAGCAGAGTAAGACAAGAAAAATAAATAAAAGGTGTAAGGATCATCAAGGCAGAAACTAAACTTATTATTTGCAGATGGTGACGTGTACACAGAAAACGACAAGAGACAAGTTATCAGAATTAGAATTAATGCGTTGAATTAGGATGGCTGGATACAAAAAAAAAATACATTCTTTCACGTATAATATTGTAGTTCTTTCACACCAGCAGCAAATAGTAAGAAAATGAAATTAAAGACATCAACATCGTTTACATTAGCATAAAAGTGACTGGAGGCTGAGGAACAAATCTACAATGAAGATGAAAAGAGCAACACCCCAAACCAAAATATCAAAATGTTGAAGGGCACTGCTAAGAACATGGAGATACACAGAGAAATAGCATGTTCATGGATTTAAAAGACTCCGTATTTTAAAGGAACAGGCTCCCCAACTGATTTACAGAACCCAAGGAGTTCCGATAAAAATCTCAAGAGTTTTCATCATGGAAATGCATCCACCGGTTTTTAAATGTCCAAGACATAAATTCAAAGAGAGATGAACAAAACGCCAACGGGGTTCAAACCCTGGCATCCCATAGGGTCCCCTGAGCACCGCCAGGAGTAGTTCCTGAGTGCAGAGCCAGGAGTAACCCCTGGACATTGGCACATATGACCCAAAAAGCAAAAAAAAAAAAAAAAGTAAAACCAAAACCAAAACGACGAAGACAACAGAGAGCAGGGACAGAGAGACAGGGCAGCAGGTAAGGTTCTTGTCTTGCATGGAGCTGACCCGGGTTCAATCTCTGGCACATGATCCACTCAGCACCACCAGTAATCCTGAGAACCCAGTCAGGAGTGAGCCCTGAGCACATCTGGGTATCGACAAAAAGAAAAAAAAAAAAGGTAAAAAGGGCAGCAGAGCAAAAAAGGGGAACTGAGAAATATGACTCTGTGTGTGTGTGTGTGCATGTGTTCAACAATGTCTGATATAAAACAAACAACAAATGTGATACTTCGAAGAAACAGGGAAGGATAAATTCTAACCCAAGACACTCAGACAAATGACGCTCCATAAAGTCCCCACGCTACTCCACAGCAGTAAATCCCCCCGCAGACTATAGTTTTGAATGTGAAAGGTAAAGGAATAAAGTTTTCGGTAGATAATGCAGCAAAATGTCTTTGGGACCCGAGGGGAAAAATTCTTTACCTGGCAAAGGCACTCATGAGTGCAGGAAAGATGAATAAATTTGAGACTGTAATTGACAGAAACATCTGCTAATCAAGTGACATAATTAGACAATGAAAAAGTAGCTCCGAGGAGAAAATACTGTGTGACAAAGACAGAGAGCATTCTAACATATACCGATAACGAATCATTAAATAACAAAATAGACACGAGGTGAGCATTCGTTAAGCGCTGAACAAATATTTCGCACATCCATAATCTAAATGACCAATAGAACAGCGCCAAAGGCTGAACCTCACAGCTACCTGGGAAATGCAAATTCGAACCATCCAAGCCCCAAGATTAGCAACACTGGGACCGGGCAACCGGTAGCAAAACCCCGGTGCCAGTCAGGGGAGAGGGCGAAGGGTTGGCACACACGCAGGAGTCAATCCACATCCCAGGTTCAATTGCCAGCCCTGCACGGGGCCCTGAGCACCAGAGGGTACACCCCACACAAAATAACAAAAACAACAAAATCAGGAACCTTCCCACTAAGTAGGAAGCCGAGTTGGTACTATCTACTACCTTTGGAGCTACACATGCCCGTGACCCATGAACTCGACGTCTGCAAGTACACCATTCACATGCTACACTCGGCACACCTGGAGATGTATGCGTGCATATGTGTGAAAATTGCGTGGCTTGTGGCTAGCTCCTCAACAAAACAACTTGGAGATCCATCAATACACAATACTTTTGTTAAAAAAGGGCATAATATTCTTTCACAGAAACCATACAACTATATAGACATGGAAAATCAACTACAGTCGCGAAGAACAATGTACATTTAACGCTGAATCCAGCAAAGGCCACTAAATACTCCAGAAGGACACGTACACCAATTCAAAAGCTAGAGTTTACTTACAACTGGGATAGAATAAAGACCGACAGGAATGTGACCACCAAAAGTATTGAGTAGGTTGACTAGCTGAGGTGGTGACAATCTGGAAGGGACAGCCAAGGGACTTGACGGGGTCTTAAGAATGACCTGTTTAGGGGCTGGAGCGATAGCACAGCAGAGAGGGTGTTTGCCTTGCACGCGGCCAACCCAGAGTTCGATTCCCAGCATCCCATAGGGTCCCCTGAGCACTGCCGGGAGTGATTACTGAGTGCAGAGCCAGGAGTCACCCCTGTGCATCACCAGGTGTGACCCAAAAGGCAAAAAAAAAACAAAAAAAAGAATGACCTGTTTAGGGGCTGGAGCGATAGCACAGCGGGGAGGGCATTTGCCTTGCACACAGCTAACCCGGGTTCGATTCCCAGCATCCCACAGGGTCCCCTGAGCACCGCCAGGAGTGATTCCTGAGTGCAGAGCCAGGAGCTAACCCCTGTGCATCATCAGGTGTGACCCAAAAAGCAGAAAAAAAAAAAAAAAAGAAATGACCTGTTTAATTGGGACAGTGATTAAATGATGGTCATGCTATAGGTTCAACTGTATTTTGGTTAAGAACTTTTTAGGGGCCCACAAGATAGTTAAGGGGCTAAGGCATGTTCCTTGCATGTGGCTGACCTGTTCAATCTTTTTTTTTTTTTAAATAGACCAGGGGAACATTGTTTTTTGTTTTGTTTTGTTTTTTTTGTTGTTTTTGTTTTTGTTTTGGGTCACACCCGGCGATGAAAAACCCTAGGGAGTCTGCCGATGAGGCTGATCAGAGGCCAGCAGCCACCAAGGAGAAAAACATCTAACTGGGTTCAGAGAAAGAGTCATCGTGGGGGCTGGAGCGATAGCACAGAGGGGAGGGCGTTTGCCTTGCACGCGGCCGACCCGGGTTCGATTCCCAGCATCCCATAGGGTCCCCTGAGCACCGCCAGGAGTAATTCCTGAGTGCAGAGCCAGGAGTCAGCCCTGTGCATCACTGGGTGTGACCCGAAAAGCAAAAAAAAAGCAAAAAAAAAAGAAAAAAGAAAAAGAAAGAGTCATCGAGGGGCCGTCTCCATCAGCCTCCCGTTCACGGACACCCCCCACATCCGCTCAGGGGACCACCCAAGCACGACCGGACAGCCTGGACCCTCTACCTGGGTCTCAGGTTCCTTCTGTCTTCTAGCGGCACCTAGAACTGTGGCAACACAAGCCCGGGAATATTTCAGAAGCACTACTTTTGATTTACTTAGTTTGTCTGGCTTTTAGGACTCACCCAGAAGTGCTCGGGGCTTACCCCTGGCTCAGTGCTCAGGGATCACTAGCAGAGGTGTTCAGAGGGAGCATGTGCGGTGCTGGGAATCGAACCGTGACTGGCCACAGGCAGGCAAGCACTTAGAGTGTCATTCTCTTGACAGCCGTCTGCTGCGTTGCTGTTTAATCTAACAAATCTGTTGCAAATACTAGCAGGCTCTTCAAAAATGTAAAACAAGGCCTAAGGTTTAATGAAAGCCTTAAATAACCCAGGCCACAGAGAATGACCCCAATATCTCATTTAATCCCAAAATATCATGTTTGGACTGTTCACTCAACTGACTCATTTACACATTCATTACTGTCACTGTCATCCCGTTGTTCATTGATTTGCTCGAGCGGGCACCAGTAACATCTCCACTGTGAGACTTGTTGTGACTGTGTTTGGCATATCGAAAATGCCACGGGGAGCTTGCCAGGCTCTGCCGTGCGGGTGAGATACTCTCAGTAGCTTGCCGGGCTCTCCGAGAGGGGTGGAGGAATCGAACCTGGGTCAGCCGCGTGCAAGGCCAATGCCATACCACTGTGCTATCGCTCCAGCCCTTACACATTCATAATCAAATGACTTCTTAGGTACTGAATCTCCCTCTCAAGTAAGCTCAGGGGTTATGGCGTTTGCCTTGAATGTGGCTGAACCTGGCTCCATTCGCAGCACGACATATGTTGCCCCAAGTACCAACAAGAGTGACTCTTGAGCACAGAGCAAGGAGTAAGCTCTGAGCACCACCGGGTGAAGCCATCCGCCCTCCAAAAAAAATAAACAATAAACAGCTGTAAAAGGGGGAAGTATTAAATTCAGAGAACGGAATATCCCAGCAATGCAAGTTATTCATCAAAATGAAACCATCCATCAACTTATTTTAAAAAGAACCTAGCACAGAAAAAAAGAGAACTCAGAATAAAAAGAGCAGAGTTTTTTTTTTTTGCTTTTTGGGTCCCACCCAGCGATGCACAGGGGTTCCTTCTGGCTCTGCACTCAGGAATCACCCCTGGCACTCCTCAGGGGACCATATGGGATGCTGGGAATCGAACCCAGGTCGGTCGCGTGCAAGGCAAATGCCCTTCCCGCTGAACTATCGCTCCAGCCCCAAGAGCAGAGTTTTGAGACAGGAATTGAAGCATAAAGCAGTGTTCAGTTATTTTAGCTTAAGACCAAGACCACAGCTATTTGCTTGCAAATTTTCCCCAAGTTCTGTACAAGCACGAAAGGACTAAAGAATTTTTAGCAAAAAAAAAAAAAAAAAAAAATTCCGAATTTCACATCCTAGGAGAGCGTTCTGGCTATGAAACGGATTCCCCTGACTCCTCTGTGTATTCACGGTAAACGGCTGCTGTAAAGAAGTAGTAATAGTCCTCCTGGCATCCCCAAACATTTCTCTAGCATTCACCTTGCCTTGCTCCCCGCCACGCATTTCACCTCAAGACAAACTCTTACGTCTGGGACCCCGAGTCTGCCCAGTGTGGCCCCAGGGGCCCCTCTAGGCACCCGCAGACGGCCCTCCCCAATGGACACCCGGCATCACGGCACCTGCATTTAGCACCACATCCTCTGGCTCTTGCACGAAGCCATCTGGCCCAGCTGGTCAAGTCTCCGTGAGAATTGGCGCTGGGACCTCCGGAGCACTGTAACCGAGTCCCCTCACCCCCAAAGCAACTAGTCACCGTAACCCTCTCTACTAAAATTTTTTTTTCTCTTTTTGGGTCACACCCGGAGATGTTCAGGGGTTCCACCTGGCTCTGCACTCAGGAATCACTCCTGGCGGTGCTACGGGGACCCTATGGGATGCCGGGGATCGAACTCGAGTTGGCCGCATGCAAGGCAAACGCCCTCCCCGCTGTGCTATCACTCCAGCACCTCTACTAAAATTTTATTAACTAAGTAACTAAGACTTCTTTCCGGGGAAGATAAGATGTCATTTAATAATTAGTTTCTATTCATTACAGCTCTGAGATAAGTCATTTTATAATCTGCATGCCCCCAGAAAGGATTTTTTTAAAATATCAAGTCATAAAGGTCAAAATTAAAAGAGCAAAGCTTAAGAAAAACTAAAAATTCAAATACCTTTAAAATGTTTAAATTGAATTAAGTCCTTTATCTAAGTTCCTCCCCACATAGTTACTTTTCCTTTCTCTTCTACTTTCCAATAAGTTTTTACTAGTTTCTAAAAAGAGTAAAATAAAACATTTAAATTATTTAAGCCTGAAACCCATTATATAAATGAATATAATGGAAATAGTCATTAATAGTAATCAAGACATATTGTAAAATATATTAAATATACCTCTCTCTTATTTCTTCTTGCAACCTTGAGAAATTCCATTAGGATTTGTAGTTGGGCCGCATGTGATTCCTAAAATAGAAAATCATTATTGTGCTTTTAAATTCTAACAGTTCAGTTTTTTTCCCCCCCTACATAACCTCACCCTCCTCCCAGTTCAGTTTTTTTAACACCACCATCAACCAGTACGATACAGTTGTATATATCATGTCTATGTATTCAGCTTTTCCATTTGTTAACTGAAATTAACAAATTAATTAATTAGTATTTCTGAAAGTAAGGCATTTCCCCCCAGACTAACTAAAACTAGTTTCAAGAAACATTTTTTCCCTTTTTTTTGCTTTTTGAGTCACACCTGGCCATGCACGGGGGTTATTCCTGGCTCTGCACTCAGGAATTACCCCTGGCGGTGCTCGGGGGACCCTACGGAATGCTGAGAATCAAACTCAGGTTGGCCACGTACAAGGCAAACGCTCTCCCCGCTGTGCTATTGCTCCAGCCCCAAAACATTATTATTTTTTTTTTCTTTTTGGGTCACACCCAGCGATGCACAGGGGTCACTCCTGGCTCATGCACTCAGGAATCACCCCTGGCGGTGCTCAGGGAACCATATGGGATGCTGGGATTCGAACCCGGGTCAGTCGAGTGCAAGGCAAATGCCCTACCCGCTGTGCTATCACTCCAGCCCTCCCCCCCCCGAAACATTATTTTAAGTTACACTCTTCATCTGTGAATTCCTTTATAGAATTACATAGGAATTATATTCCATCTATGAACTCTTTATACTAAGCCCCAAAATCTTTGCACAGGAAACGGCAATTCTGTTTACATACTCTTACTCAGCCCAGCTCTTTCCCAGCCAAATAGTATCACATAAAAATCACAGTGGAAGGTTAGACCCTAAACTCCCGTCTCCTGGACTTGGAGAAACAGTGCAGGGCTCCGAGCCAAATCCCTAGATTACCAATGATGCCCAAGGCTTTCTTTTTTTCTTTTTTTTTTTTTTTAATTTTATTGAATCACCGTGAGATAGTTACAAGCTTTCATGTTTGGGTTACAATCTCACAATGATCAAACACCCATCCCTCCACCAGGGCACATTCCCCACCACCAATATCCCAGGTATACCCCCCTTTCCCACCCTCCCCCTGCCTTCTTGGCAGACAATATTCCCCAGACTCTCTCTCTCCTTTTGGGCATTATAGCTTGTAACACAGACACTGAGAAGCCATCATGTTGGTCCATTATCTACTTTCGGCACGCATCTCCCATCCTGGCTGGTTCCTCCAGCCATCATTTTCTTAGTGATCCCTTCTCTATTCCATCAGCCTTCTCCCCTCCGCTCATGAAGCAGGCTTCCAGCTATGGGGCAATACCCTTGGCCCTTGTCTCTACTGTCCTTGGTTGTCAGCCTCATGGGATGTTATTCTACACTCCACAAATGAGTGCCGTTATTCTGTGTCTGTCCCTCTCTTTCTGACTCATTTCACTTAGCATGATACTCACCATGTTGATCCACTTATATGTAAACTTCATGACTTCATCTCTCCTAGCAGCTGCATAGTATTCCATTGTGTAGATGTACCAGAGTCTCTTTAACCAGTCGTCTGTTCTTGGGCACTCGGGTTGTTTCCAGATTTTGGATGCCCAAGGCTTTCAAGGTTAACTTGAGCCTGGCAGCTCAGCTGTCTCTGCACAACAGCACCATGATGTCTGGCTCTACCGGAGCCCCATGTGTGTGAGCACCCCAAAACACTGGGCTGCAGCCCCCAGTGAGCATCATAATAAGCCGGGAGAACAAAAAAATCGTTTCTGTTTTGGCTTTGTTGTTCAGCCACGCTCAAGCTCAGGGCTTACCCCAACGTCTGCACTCAGGGAGCACTCCTGACAGGCTTGGAGGGACAGACGGATACAGGGGATCGAATCTAGGCTGGCCAGATGCAAGACGAACACCCTGCCCACTTGTGCCTTCGCTCCAGCCCTTCAAATTTTTTTTTTCCCCAAGAAAGACTTTGCAACCTGGGGGCTGGAGAGATAGCACAGCGGGTAGGGCGTTTGCCTTGCACGCGGCCGACCCGGGTTCGAATCCCAGCATCCCATATGGTCCCCTGAGCATGGCCAGGGGTAATTCCTGAGTGCAAAGCCAGGAGTAACCCCAGTGCATCACCAGGTGTGACCCAAAAAGCAAAAAAAAAATTAAAAAAAAAAAAAAAAGACTTTGCAACCTATAACTAAGATCCCTGCCTTTGTTCAATTCTAAGTCATAGGGGCTACAAAAGGCAAGGATCAAGTTTTCACAGCAGGGAAAAAAAGGGGGGGAAAGGCGGAGCAAATTCAGTTCTTGTCATCGGTCCGTCCCTGGGTCTTCAGTACGGTGGCCCACACAGCAGACGCACCTGTCACGCCTCTTACACAACCGCCCAGAGAGACTCTCTTTCATCTACCCCAGTGGGGAAAATGTCGGCGTTCGCTGAAAATAGAAAAGGGTGACTCACCTGCTCCTTCGAAGGGGATCAAAAATTCCAACTGGTTCTTTCTTTTTATGGTGGGAGTGGGGGGAGGGCTGAACTATTGGGGGGGGGGGGGGCAGACCCGGTAGTGCTCTATGGAACTCTTCCCAATTCTGTCTTCGGGTAACCACACAATGCCTGGAATGAAACCTGAGCATCTTCCATCTCCCCTGCCCCTCCACTGGGCCTCTCTCTTCCCTCCAAATCGCAGGTGCTGAGGAGGAGACGGCGTGGCAAGAACCCAGAAAGACGAGCAATGAGCAGTGCTCCCTGGACACTGAGGAGAGGGGGGGTGGGAGCAGGCGCAGTCACTGAGTGACACTGCTCCGCTTCCTCACGGCCCAGACTGGGGTTCAGCCCCAACACCCAAACAATGATGAGAATCCACTGGTGTGACATTTGCAGGTGATTCTTGCTGACGGTCTCGTCATTTCTCTCTCTACCTAGATCATATCTGATGTGATGAAATGCAAACTCGGGGCTGGAGCTAGCACGGCGGGGAGGGCATTTGCCTTGCACTCGGCCAACCCGGGTTCGATTCCCAGCATGCCATAGGGTCCCCTGAGCACTGCCAGGAGTAATTCCTGAGTGCAGAGGCAGAAGTAACCCCTGTGCATCACTGGGTGTGACCCAAAAGAAAACAAAAGAAAAGAAATGCAAACTGAAAGGTCACTTACTGCTTCCAGTTGCTTCTTTTTCTGCACTAGCAACTCCAACATGAGGTTGACGTTGGCCAAGTCAAGATTATCTTGGTCAGTCCCCAGTAAATCCTGAAATATTTGCCACCTGTGGCCATTCTGAAAAAGAGAAGAAACTCAGCAGATTCATCAAGCGGAAGTCATACCAAGGCGCAGCCAAGCCCACATGTGCACGTGCGAACATGCCTATTACACAGATATGGAAAACCCGCGCTGTTCTAATCGACTCCTCCCGGCTGCCCGCTGCCTTCAAGTCAGACATTCCCTACATTTCTACATGCTCAATGTCTGTGTAGTGGAGACACATTCACAACTTAAGGACACTTGCTCAGTTTGGAGCCAATTCTCTCCAGCTGAGACGCCTGCAGAAAACCCCCAACTACCACCCATCATTTCACCTGGCCAAAGGATCCTGTCAATGGCAAATATTCCAAGTACCAAGTACTTGACCCAGTGAGATTCCAACACTTTTCAAAAGATGATCAATACATTTTTAAAGTAATACACAGCGGGTAGGGCATTTTGCCTTGCACATGGCTGACCTGGGTTCGATTCCTCCGTGCCTCTCGGAAAGCCCGGCACGCTACCGAGAGGATCCCGCCCGCACGGCAGAGCCTGGCAAGCTCCCCGTGGCGTATTCGAGATGCCAGACACAGTCACAACAAGTCTCACTATGGAGACGTGACTGGTGCCCGCTCGAGCAAATCGATGAGCAACGGGACAACAGTGCTACAGTGCAAGAATATTCACTAAATCCAAGTATTCTACACAAATCCCCCTTGAAAGTCAATTAAGGCGCCACGCTTCAACATCGACTATTAAACCAACCCCTGCCCCAAGCCCCCCCCCAATGGAAATGTATTTAAAAATAGTAAAAAAGAGTTGAAACATACGGTGCTACTCACTGAGTGATCCAACTTGAACCTCTTTTCCTCAAACCTCTGCTTCTGCTTGAGTATAAGCTCGTTGACTGAAAGAAAAACAGGAAGCAGAGGTGATTGGCATTTTTGTCAACTACGGCATCTCACTGTTCTGTGGAGAGTCCATTTGAGTTTTGTTTTTTTTTTAAAAAAAAGCCACCAAATATCAAAGATACGTAGCCAAAAATAAAGAAATAAAACGAAGCTAGATGTACCTCTCATAATTACTGTTAGTACAACAGGGGTCAGAGGGACAGTACAGCAGGTAGGGGGAGCATTTGCCTTGTATGTGGCTGACCTGGGTTCGATTCCTCTGTGCCTCTCGGAGAGCCCGGCAAGCTCCCCGTGGCGTATTTGAGATGCCAAACACAGTCACAACAAGTCTCACCATGGAGACGTGACTGGTGCCCGCTCGAGCCAATCGATGAACAACGGGATGATAGTGCTACAGTGACAGTATAAATCTCTAGGCAGACACCTACCCAGACACATTCTAATGGATTTTCAGGATGACTTTATTATGTCCAGGGTCACATTGCCTCCCATTTCGGGAGCTATAAACCCCACTGGGAGCTCCTGGGTGGGTTGTGAACCCGTCTACACAAGGACCATCATTCCCGCCAGCATTGTAGCCAATATGCGAGCCAGTTCTGACCGATGGATTCCTGCCCATATCTGAAAATCAATTTTTCTGAAATTTGATCTAGGCTGTCACTCAGAGGCCAGAGTTTTAGCTCAGCGGTGGAATGCATGACCAGCGCGTGAGGAGGAAGTCCCAAAAAGCAAAAACAAAAACCCTCAGGCTACGGCTTTCCCATACGCTTCTCGACATGCAGAATTTTTCTATGTATTGACAACTGTGGTTCTGGAGCGACAGTACCGAGGAATTTCCGAGCACCGCCAGATGTGACACTCCCCTCCACCCCCAAATTTGCTCCCTGACTTAGATTTTCTGCCACAATCGACACGTTCTGGCTCCAGAGTTACGCATCCCAACAACCATCTCTCTCCCTTTCTTCCTTCCCCGTCACCTTTCCAGATCTGATCACGTGCTCCCAACCCCCAAGGCAGACATCCCATATCTGAATAGTTTTTCCATTAACCCGATCATCTGCTGCGTCTCACTCCTGCCCGAGAAGCAGAACTAAGAGCAATGCAGGGCGGGGAGGAGAGGGGAGAGGGAAGAGGGAAAGGGAGGGAGAGGGAAAGAAAGGAGGGGAGAGGGGAGGGAGGGGGGAGAGGGAACGAGCGTAAGGGGGGGGGTGGGGGGAGGCGTCTCCTTCAATCTCACATTCTGTCCCGCCATCTGTGTAAGAGTTGTGTCTCTTCCTTTTTTTGAAACTTAAAAGTAATTATCATATGGTACTAACAACATATGGTATAGAATTTATGTCACAACCTAGGGAAGACTGAGAAAAGCGCCCTGGTGAGTAAAAGCGACAGATTTGCTTACCTCTGAGCTCGGTTCTCGGAATCAATTATTGCCCGCGTACAATTTGGGGGGATAGATGACTTTTAAAAAAAAAAAAAAATCACAAAATCATTCCAAAGACTCACCCAGGAAATTAGGATACAGATGGTCAATATTATCCACGACGTAGTTACATTTGGGACATCTATTATTATCCTCCAAACTCTGATGAATGCACTTGTAGCTATTGGCAAAGAAAATATAAAATAGGTTTGATGAAACAAGTGACAGACTGATTAGCTGGTCACAAAATAATGCGTTATTAGTTGTCAAGTCCTCTTCTCCGCTGTAATTGCTACGAGATTCACGCCAGCTGATATTTTGACATCATAAACAAGATTCGTAAGGCACTCGATGAATCAAGCTTATAATAATAAATTATAATTAAACAAATCGACTAGATATAAAAATCAAGGGCATTTAGCATTTTAAATGCATGTGATGTAAATGGTGCAGGACCTCACCAGGAGTGGTTCCTAAGCACAGAGCCAGCCAAGAGTAAGTCTTGAAAACTGCCTGGGTGTTACCCCACATTCCAGCTCCTGCCCCCCCTCCAAAAAAAATTTTGTGACTCACTGGGAAGCAGACTGATAATACAGGAGTCAAAGCAATTCCCTGGCACGAAGTCAACCCCGGTTTGATGCCCAGCACTCATATCCATGAACAGAGCCAGAAATAAGCCCTGAGCACCGCCAGGGGTGGCTCCAAATGCCCCCAAGTAAAAATAAAATGAAATAAAATTATAGACCTAAGCTAACTTCAATATAAACGAGAACAGAAAGACTCTCAAAACACAAATCCTAGAGGGCCAGAACAACAATATAGCGGCCTTGCACACAGCCCACCCAGTCCTAACCCTTGGCACCCTGTAGGGTCCCCTGAGCACTGCCAGGAGTAATTCCTGAGTGTGGGGCCACAACTACGCCCTGAGCACCACTAGGAGTGACCGAAACTAGGGGGGAAAAAAAAAACCAAACCCAAAATACTCAGACTAAAATAATATACCAAAAGACTAATTAATAAAATTTAATTACAAATAGAATATACCAACCACAATCAAAATAAGAAAAAGGAATTAAAGATACATATCAGAGCACATAACCATTAGGATGATTACTATTATTATAAACAGTGTTGGTGAAGATAAGAAATGATTATAAAAAACGGCCAAGAGGGCTGAAACAATAGCACAGCAGGGAAGGCGTTTGCCTTGCACTCGGCCTACCGCTGCCGACCCGGGTTTGATTCCCAGCATCCCAAAGGGTCCCCTGAGCACCACCAGGTGTAACTCCTGAGTGCAGAGCCAGGTGTAACCTTTGAGCATCGCCGGTGTGACCCAAAAAGCAAAAAAAAAAAAAAAAAAGAAAAGCAAAAAAAAAAAAATCCGCCTAAGTAGAATGATAATGAAACTACAGGAAGCAACAAAACCAACAAGGTGTTATCATCGTTAAAATCCAGCAATCATTCCCAGATATGACCCTCAAAAACTGAAAGCAGGGTCTAAAGAGACATTCATACACCCGTATTCAAAGCAGCATATTAACAAGGGTTAGAAATGGAAGCCGAGAAAATGTCCCCGGATGGACAAACGGACAGATCTGTTACCTACACACTAGCTCCTCACATTTTTGAAAAGTTCAATCTGTAGGAAGAGCAAGTAGGATGGGGGATGGACAGACACCGGCTCGGTGGAAATGAAAAGCCGTTTAATGTGCAGTTTCAATTTTGCAAAATAAAAACGATCCAGAGGTACATTCCAAAACAATGTGAGTATACTTAGAAAACACGACTCAACTAAAAAATGGTCAAGTCCGTTTCCTGTATATTTTACTGCAGCTACAATGCTGTTCGGTACACAAACTGTGACATGCTGTAATTTAAAGGTAACATGAAGCGAAGTATAAGAGAAGAGAGTAGAGCTTTTCATTCTTTCTATCCTTTTCCAATTCGGAATCAGCTCTACGGAGATTTCGCAAGTGAGTTCATGAGGTTCTTTTTTGTTTTGTTTTTTTTTTTTTGGTTTTTTTTTTTTTTTTTTGCTTTTTGGGTCCCACCCGGCGATGCTCAAGGGTTCCTCCTGGCTCTGCACTCAGGAATCACTCCTGGCGGTGCTCGGGGGACCGTATGGGATGCTGGGAATCGAACCCCGGTCAGCCACATGCAAGGCAAACACCCTCCCCGCTGTGCTATCGCTCCAGCCCCTTATGGTTTTTTAATGCTTTATTCTTGTTACTCACACCTGACAATTGTCTCTAAAAGGCTTATGCAAACCTAAATATTTAGCAGGCCGTTCCCAATTGTAAACTTACTACCTTGTCAATCTTCTTTTTTTTTTTTTTTTTTGGTTTTTGGGTCACACCCGGTGATGCACAGGGTTACTCCTGGACCACTCAGGAATTACTCCTGGCGGTGCTCAGGGGACCCTATGGGATGCTGGGAATAGAACCGGGTCGGCCGCATGCCAGGCAAATGCCCTCCCCGCTGTGCTATCGCTCCAGCCCCATACCTTGTCAATCTTAAGGTTCCGTCGGGGACAAGCCTGCACTACATGTGGGACTGCCCTGGGTTTGATTCTCAGCGCCACTCAGAAGCAGTTTCACTAGCCAAAGGAATAATACAATTTGCAAGATAATAAAAATTACTCTTAAAAATCTAACCTCACCGACTACATCTGGGCACAAGTTCAAACTGCCAAGACTATTTCACAAAACAGAATCATCTTACCAAAAGCTGTGGCCACATTTCGTCATGTATGCTTCCTCAATCATATCAAAACAGATGGGGCTAAAAAGAAAAATAGGAAAATAATAATTTTTTTTTCCGAGTGATTACAAACTGAGAAAGACCAATACCAAACAATCACAATACCTACAAGATCATTCAACACATAGCAACGAAGGATCCTCAACCTTCTACGAAAAAAAAGAGGGCATTTCTGGGAATGAAGGGATAGTACAGTAGGCTGGGCATTTGCCTTGCACCAGGCTGACCTGGGTTCGGTCCCTGGCATCTCAGATAGTCCCCTAAGCATCACCAGGAGTCATTCCTGAGTGCAGAGCCAGGAGTAACCCCTGTGCAACAACGGGTGTGACTACCACCCCCCCCAACAAATGTGCATTTCTTTCTTTTTTTTTTTTTTTGCTTTTTTGGGTCACACCCGGTGATGCGCAGGGGTCACTCCTGGCTCATGCACTCAGGAATTACACCTGGCGGTGCTCAGGGGACCATATGGGATGCTGGCATTCGAACCCAGGTCGGCCATGTGCAAGGCAAACGCCCTCCTCGCTGTGCTATCAGTCCAGCCCCTAAATGTGCATTTCTTTGAGCAAAATTAACTTTGGGGAATTTTACTGCTAATAAAATCTTGTCCAAGCAACCAAATTCTAAAAATAAATTAAAGGAGTAAATTAAAATAGCCCTAATATTTTTTTTTCTTTTTGGGTCACACCCAGTGATGCACAGGGGTTCCTCCTGGCTCTGCACTCAGGAATTACCCCTGGTGGTGCCTAGGGGACCCTATGGGATGCTGGGAATCGAACCCGGGTCGGCCACGTGCAAGGCAAACACCCTCCCCGCTGCGTTATTGCCCAAGCCCCAATGGCCCTAATATTTTAACTTGCCCCCTTTTTAAAAGAATAATCAGCAATGGCTATCTTGACTGGCCATCCCTGTTCTCAGATACGTCTCCTTACCTCTGCCAGCCAAAATAGTGCTTTTTATTTCTGACCTCCAATAAGGTGAATTCTTGGGGGCTGGAGTGACAGCACAGCGGGTAGGGCATTTGCCTTGCACGCAGCCAACCCGGGTTCGATTCCCACCATCCCATAGGATCCCCTGAGCACCGCCAGGGGTGATTCCTGAGTGCAGAGCCAGGAGTGACCCCTGTGCATCGCCGGGTGTGACCCAAAAAGCAAAAAAAAAACAAAAAAAGGTGAATTCTGAAGGCTAAAGGACAGTCTGGTGGGCGGGGCACTTGCTTTGCAATACTGGGCCAACAAGGGTTAGCTCTCACTTGAGTTCTGACTGGTACTTCCCGGCTGACATGATACGGCTTTTGCAAGAGCCTTCTTCTCCAGCTGTATCTTCTTTGGCAAAATGTCCTGCCGAGAGCAAGGGTTCACTCTGAATCAAGTTGTTCTCATGCTATCGAGGTTTTGGAGTATTTTGTGTATTTTTAGATAAGTCCTTAAAGGTATGTCTTTTGCAAGTATTTCCTTCAAATCCACAGCTTATTTTTTCATTCTCTTGACAATGTCTTTCACAGAGCAAAAATGTTAAAAAAAAAAAAAAACACTTTTTGCTCAATGATCTTTTTAGTATTTATATAAGAAGGGATCATCAGTAGGGGCTGGAGCGATAGCACAGAGGGGAGGGCATTTGCCTTGCACGCAGCCGACCCGGGTTCTAATCCCAGCATCCCATACGGTCCCCTGAGCACCGCCAGGGGTAATTCCTGAGTGAAGAGCCAGGAGTAACCCCTGTGCATCACCGGGTGTGACCCAAAAACCAAAAAAAAAAAAAAAAAAAGAAGGGATCAGTAAACCATTTTGAGGTAATTTTTCTGAATTGTTTGGATCTAGACTTATCTTTCTGTACACAGACATCCCGCTGATCTAGCAACATTTTTAGAAAAGATCCTTTTCTACACTGTATTAGCTTTGTTCCTTCGACGAAGAACTAACCACATTTATGTCTGGGTGCCCTATTCTGTTCACACTAACCTATATCTACCTGTTCTTTCACCAATATCACGGTTAATTACTTCATATATTATTTTGATTTAGAAAAACTGTTCCCTTGGGTAAAACACACAATAAGGACAAGCATGGAGTCCAAACTGTTAAGTCAAAAACACAATTTCTATCTCTATCAATCTGTAACAATGCACCTTTCTCTACATAGACACTAAATTATGAAAACTGAAAAGTCAGTTAACCTATCTGAGGATATGATGAGAAAACAGGTTATTCTCTCACCATGGAAAGAAACAGAGGAGGAGGTGGAAGAAGGAAAAGGGAAGGAAAGAGGGCAAAGATGAGGAAAAACAAGGACTTTTTGTAGTGTAAAATAAAATTAAGCATTTAAGAAACATTTTATTGTGTACAATACAAACACAACTGGAGCAGTAGCACAGTGGGTAGGGCATTTGCCTTGCATGCGGCCGACCCCGGTTCGATTCCTCCGCCCCTCTGGGAGAGCCCGGCAAGCTACCGAGAGGATCCCGCCTGCACAGCAGAGCCTGGCAAGCTCCCCGTGGCGTATTCGAGATGCCAAACACAGTCACAACAAGTCTCACCATGGAGACGTGACTGGCGCCCGCTCGAGCAAATCGATGAGCAACGGGACGACAGTGCAACAGTGCAGTGCTACGATACAAACATTAACGGAAATGATTCATTTCTCTGTCAAGTGCTTAAAAACTTTAGAAGTCTTCTGGGGAAAGGGTTACGGGCTGAAATAATGATTTAAGACAAAGAAATTGCCGTCTAGAGTAACAAGGTTTAAGGAAGTAGTGAACCACAAAAGTTCTTAGAGGAATCTGATCAGCTAACTAACGCTGGGTCGACTCATTACCAGTCCGGGCGACGTGAGAGGAGGGAGGGTAGGAATGAACAGTCTCTGGTAATGAACTATTACCGCACAAACACCAGCCTCTCAATTTACAGGCCAGAACTCACAACCGGCTTTCAGGATCTGCTGCATCAGCAGTCCCTTTCCTTTCTGGGCCACCTGGTCTACCCCACGTCTTCTGGCAATAATGCTAATGACCCGCCGTTTGATTGATCAGCAGAAGCCAATAAATTGCTGATTCTACACCCTCGTCCTCAGAGGGTCTCCTCCAAATCGCACGTTTTTTAACAAAGCAAAAGAAGGATTGAGGGGTTAGTTTTGCAGTTTCAAGGAACTTTTTTTTTTTTAATTTTTGTTTATGGGTCCCACCCGGCCATGCACAGGGGTTCCTCCTGGCTCTGCACTCAGGAATTACCCCTGGCGGTGCTGGGGGACCCTATGGGATGCTCGGAATCAAACCCCGGGTCAGCCGCGTGCAAGGCAAACACCCTCCCCGCTGCACTATTGCTCCAGCCCCAGTTTCAAGGAACTTCTTGGGTGTCGTTATAACCATCTGACGAACTCAGAAGTTTGCTGCAGTATTGACTATGCGTTCCCAGTCCACATGGGGCTGGGGAGAGGCGAAAGAGGCCTTGCACGCGGCCTCTTATACTCAATACTGAGTATATGCTTTGTGCTGAGGCAAAGATTGCCTAGATTCAGTCCCTAGCAACACCAGGTGTGACACCAAAGCCACCCACTCCAGCACGCACGATTTATAAGCTCCAATGGTCCCAAAAGGCCAATGAGATTTTCAACTGATTTTTCCAAACCAGGACAGGGAGAGTTGTATCCCAGACTTCAGAACTTTCAAAATGCCCAAAAGACACACATCACGCATAGGTTGTGTCGAAGTGTATAACCAAGTAGTTCCCTCCAATTTTTCTTACTGTGGCAGGTGCTTTTTGCTTTTTTTGAGGAGTCATCGCACAGCGGATGGGCTTTTACCTTTCACGCAGCCGACCCGTGTTCGATTCCTCCGCCCCTCTCGGAGAGCCCGGCAAGCTACCAAGAGTATGGAGCCCGCATGGCAGAGCCTGGCAAGCTCCCCGTGCATATTGGATATGCCAAAAACAGGAACAATAAGTCTCTCAATGAGAGACGTTACTGGTGCCCACTCGAACAAATCGATGAGCAATGGGATGACAATGACAGTGACAGTGGCAGGTGCTATGCTATCTCCCACTCTATTTCATGCTTGGGTCGTTGGTGAGCTGTTAGAAAAGCAAGGAATAGCTGGGGGGCTTCCTTTATAGTCCTACAAGTGATGAAGGGTAACAACCACCTCGTGAGATGCTTGAGTCTGTGACAGCTGAATTCAGATCTGCCACTGGCCTAAGAAAAGTCGAGAGGCCACGACGGAATAACGGTGTGACCAAGGTCTGTCTTCACATTAAATCATGAGGCCCTCAGAAAAGAGCCTCGTTTTATTAATAGCCTGACAGAAGCCAGCAGCCGCAGATTTATTACCAGCTAAGTCGATTGAATGTAGAGCCTACCTACGGCCGATCAGCACCTTCCCACGTGGACTTCCAAGTGACTCAAAAATACTTATTTCTGCTCAAGAGAATAACTGGGGCTTGCAGAGAAGATCGTTTCAGACAGTCGACAAAGCTAATGCAGAGCCAGGAGTTAGGCCATAGTGAAAAAGAAAAAAATCTTTTGGTAAAAAGATGACTTTGTTATGTCAAAGACTTCATTCAAGTTCACGTTAAATACACTATGACACAGGCAAAAAGATGTTTGATTAAAATGTTAAAACTGGGGCTGGAGCAATAGCACAGCGGGGAGGGCGTTTGCCTTGCACGCGGCCGACCCGGGTTCGATTCCCAGCATCCCATAGGGTCCCCTGACCACCACCAGGAGTCATTCCTTAGTGCAGAGCCAGGAGGAACCCCTGTGCATTGCCTGGTGTGACCCCAAAAAAGCAAAAAAAAAAAAAAAGTTACTTAAAACTAACAACAACGTGACAATAATTCCAGTGGCCACACTAAAGTAAAACCATAAACCCCTGAATTGCTGATCAGTTCAGCAACTCAATGTAAGCTTCCCTTCAAATGTTACACGAGTCAAGAGACATCAATGCATGACACTGAAAATGCAGCATCTATCTGACTTGAAGTCAGGTCTCAAAGCCGGGGTCACAATACCACTGTCAGCAGGGAAGAATCTGCAAACTACACAACCCGCCGGATCTGCAACTCCCACAAGTGCTCTGGGGACACAGGCACAAGCAGAGGGGCGAGTCTGACAGTGACAAGGCTCGGGTAAGTAGGAAACAGCGGTCTCCTTGCCACAGAGACCCTTGGCATTATCTCATTCCACACCGAGAAAGCATTAAACAGAGACCTGGAGAGCTTTGTGCTCGCACTTTCACCCTTAGCTATTCTAGGTGGGGAAAAAAAAATTTTTTTTTATATCTTTATGGGACAATAACTTTGTCAACATTATGCTAACTTTGGATGTTCTACGGAACTTCGCAGAATTATTTGAAGGGTGAAATGAACTATGTGTCCAGGGGGCCGGGGCTGATCCTGTTTCCATCCTGGGCTCCACACATACTCGGGCACCACGAGGAGTGAGTCCTGAGCATAGCTGGTGTCACCCGGAACCCAAGAAGAAAAACAAATCATCACCACCATTATTCAAACATCACCTTCATTTAGATCTAAAGGCACAGAGGAATACGAAATTGTCCACAGTATGACCTTAATGTACACCAGATAAATGATCCCGGGTCCATTAGAAATGAAAAGTCAGGCTGGCGCCTTGCCTAATCTCTACCCCCCTACCTGCAAAAGTTTATCACTGTATCACTGTCGTCCCATTGCTCATCGATTTGCTCGAGCGGGCACCAGTCACGTCTCCATGGTGAGACTTGTTGTGACTGTGTTTGGCATCTTGAAGACGCCACGGGGAGCTTGCCAAGCTCTGCCGTGCGGGCGGGATCCTCTCGGTAGCTTGCCGGGCTCTCCCAGAGGGGCGGAGGAATTGAACCCGGGTCGGCCCTGTACAAAGCAAATACCCTCCGCGCTGTGCTATCACTCCAGCCCACCTGCAAAAGTTTATCCAAGTCAAATTTAGCTCGACGTGGGGGAAACAGATCTGCACTGATGAAATCTGAAAAACTCAACCAGGCCCAAGCGGGGAAGGGGGTGGGGCGGAGAGAAGGATTAATGTGATTCCCAGGAAGTCAAGTATTTAGCATCTTTCAAGACTCACTGGATTCCATTAGAGCACACGCGCACACATACACACACACACACAGACACATACACACACACACACACACACACACAGAATAACCTATAACAAAGTTTTTCAACCTTTTTCTGACCATGGTTCCTTTCCTACAACTTCTTTCCGGCTGCCCCCCTGACCTACCCAATGAACAGTTTTCACCGGTGGTATCCATGCAACACCTGGGGGTTACAAGAGGCCCAATGGTCCCCAACTGAGAAACAATGATCTATGCAATACAGTCAGACTAATAATCTTGTCCCTTAAAAAAAAAAAAAAAAAACTCGATGCCATTTGCTTAGACTTTTCCATCACTCTCCGGTTCCCTCCAAAACGGCGTATGATAAAGACAACGACACTCCAGGGGCAACTGCCCCGTGGGTGACAAGTGTGCTTCACGCCCCATCTCCTACGCTATTCCAGTGCATGTTTACGGATGCTCATGTGTGTTTTCTTTCAACCTCCTGCATGTGGAAATGCAAAAGGCAGCTCAAGGCTACACTGCAAACCTTCACTGTTTCGGGTTTTTGCTTGTTTTGGGGCCACCCCGGGGTATGCTCAGGGCTGACTTCTGGCTCTGCATTCAGGAGTCACTCCTGATGGTGCTCGGGGGACCCTATGGGGTGCCGGGGACCCAGGCCAGCGCCCCCTTCGCGTTTATTAGCTTCTATTTTATCATATAACATGCTCTACTGAGGAGCAAAGGCCGCTTTGACCCAACCACAAGCTGCTTTATTTACAAAGGCGACACCAGAGGATCCACGAAAAATGGGCTGGTTCCGAATCTGAAAAAACTTAAAAGCAAAGAACTTGAAAAACACTTTGGGGCTGGAACGACAGCACAGCGGGGAGGGCGTTTGCCTTGCACACAGCCAGCCCAGGTTCTATTCCCAGCATCCCATATGGTCCCCTGAGCACCGCCAGGAGTGATTCCTGAGTGCAGAGCCAGGAGTAACCCCTGAGCATCACTGGGTGTTACCCAAAAAAGAAAAAAAAAAGAAAAGAAGAGAAGAGACACTTTGAGTTTTCTGAACTCAATCCAATCAACTTTCCTCCCTCTGGTCCCGTCTTTAGCTCTGCTCTATGTTAACGCCTCCATCTCAGCTCCCCGTGAAGCCCAAAGGGAAAACAACGTCCCCAACACTGACAGGACAGACCGACTCCCCCGTCCCCAAGACCACACAGCTGGCAACAGTTTCCTCCAGAGGCAAAAACCCCCCAACGCAGGGAAGGCTCCCGGGAGCACAGCCAACTCGGCTCGGGAGTTTACACTGGGGCTGGATTGCAAACCCCACTTGGGGACCCCAAGCGACAGCACAGCTTGGAGGACAATTGCCTTGCACACGACCGACCCGGGTTCAATCCCCGGCATCTCATAGGGTCCCCCGAGTACCGCCAGGAGTGATTCCGGAGTGCAGAGCCAGGAGTCGGCCCTAAGCATCACCAGGTGTTAAAACACCAAACAAAAGTGCTTCACTGGGGCTGGAGTGACAGCTCAGCAGGTAGGGTGTTTGCCTTGCACGCAGCCGACCCGGATTCGATTCCCAGCATCCCATAGGGTCCCCCAGCACCGCCAGGAGTGATTCCTGAGTGCAGAGCCAGGAGTAACCTCTCAGCATCGCCGGGTGTGACCCAAAAAGCAAAACCAAACCAAAACAAAAACACACACAAAAAAACCCCAAGCCCCAAACACCCCCAGCAGGGTCCCTAACACCCCCAGCAGGGTCCCTAATGCCCCTTGTCTGTTTCTGGAGGAGCGTGCAACCTGCAAGGAGCATTTCTGGGGCCCCCAGGCCATGAGCACCTGAGGATGCCTATTGCAAAAAACCAAGTGCCCCCCTTGCACCTGAAGGATGCCAATTTCCGATCCCCACACCAGACAGGCCTTTTAATCAATCGACCCACGGGCTGGAGCAACAGCACAGCGGGGAGGGTGCTTGCACGCGGCCAACCCGGGTTCGATTCCCAGCATCCCACAGGGTCCCCCCACAAAGCACCGCCAGGAGTCAGTCCTGAGTGCATGAGCCAGGAGGAACCTCTGAGCATCGCCGGGTGTGACCCAAAAAGCAAACAAAAAAAAAAAAGTTAAATAAACATTTGGACTGGAGCAGGTAGGGCGTTTGCCTGGCATGTGGCCGACCCGGGTTCGATCCCCAGCATCCCATACGGTATCCCCAGAGCCCCGCCAGGAGTGATCCCTGAGTGCAGAGCCAGGAGTCAGCCCTGAGCATCACAGGTGCGGCCCCCACACAGAACAGGGGGTGTATAGAGACACCCCTAAAACAATGAAACGTTTACCCTTTTTTTTTTTTTTTTTTTTTTTTGCTTTTTGGGTCACACCCAGCGATGCTCAGGGCTTGCTCCTGGCTTTGCACTCAGGAACTACTCCTGGCGATGCTTGGGGGACCATATGGGATGCCGGGGATCGAACCCGGGTCGGCCGCGTGCAAGGCAAACGCCCTACCCGCTGTGCTATCGCTCCGGCCCCCACGTTTACCCTTTTAGAGACCAACTTCGCCTCCTTAACAGCTCAGTGAAAAGTTAAACACAAAAAAGTAAAGAAAAACCTTCCAAAGATCAAACGAGGGGGCTGGAGCCACGGCACGGGGGGAGGGCGTTTGCCTGGCACGCGGCTGGCCCAGGTTCGATTCCCAGCATCCCCTAGGGTCCCCCCCCCCCCCCCAGCACCGCCAGGAGTGAGTCCTGAGTGCACGAGCCAGGAGGAACCCCTTGTGCATTGCTGGGTGGGACCCAAAGAGCAATCAAGCAAGCAATCGATCGATCGATCAATCATCGACCCCGGGCTTGCAAAGCAGAGCCGAGAGCCAGCCCTGCCCAGGTGCGTGCAACTTGCACTCGGGCCCGGGTCGCTGTCACTCACGCCCTCGGGGACGCCCGCGCATGCACCCCCCCGGCGCCCGCCGGGACCCCGGACCCGAGCTCACCACACGAAGTCGTTGCTTTTGTCCTCGTAGGAGTTGAGGAGCCCGTTGCACAGGGGCACCAGCAGCGGCCGCTTCCTGCCGCCGCCGCCGCCGCCGCCGCCGGGCCGGGCCGCGCAGCTGGGCCGGGCCGGGCCGGCCGACACCGCCCCGCCGCCGCCGCCGCCGCCGCTGCCCGACACGGCGGGCGCCACCAGCACGGGCCGCGCCGCGCCGCCCCCCGCGCCGCCCGGGCCCAGCGCGGCAGCCGCGGGCGGCGACGGCGACGAGGCGAGCGACGACGAGGCGGAAGTCACCGACGACGCGGCCGACGAGCCGGGGCTGGTCCCGGCCGAGCCCGCCGCGGCCTGGCGGCTCCCGGACATGGCGAGGGGCGGCGGGACCCGCGCGGCCGCGCCTCAGAGCATCGCGACGGGCGGACGCACGGACGGACGGACGGACGGACGGACGCACAGACGGACGGACGGGCGGGCGCGCCGGCCCGGGCCACCAGGACGCTGAAGGGCTTTTTTTTTTTTTGGTTGCTGTTTGTTTGTTTGTTTGGGTGGGTGGGGTTTGTCTGGTGCGGGGGCCCTGGCTGCTGTTGTTATTTGGGTTGGAGGCTCCTCGGGCGTCCGACGGGAGGCGGCGAAGCCAAGGCGGGGAAGGAGGAGAAGCCACTACCGCTCCCCGGGCCGCCGCCGCCGCCGCCCCCGCCCGGCTTCCGCCGCGGCCAATCCGAGCGCGCCGTTCTCCCGCCGCGGCCAATCCGGGCGCGCCTGGCTCCCCGCCGCGGCCAATCCCCGGCGCGCTGGGCTTTCCCCGCCGCGGCCAATCCCGGCGCGCCGGGCTCCCCGGCGCGACCAATCCTAGCGCGCTGAGCTCCCGACCGCGGCCAATCCCGGCGCGCCGGGCTTCCCGCCGCGGCCAATCCCCGCGCGCCGGGGGCCGGCCCGTACGCCTGTGCATGCGCGAGTGGCGGAAGGGGCGGCCCCCCCGGCGCCGAGAGAACGCGGTGGGGGACGACTTTAGACGCGGCACACGCCGCTGCCCCGTGGTTCACTCACTCACATACATGCACACTCACACATACGCACTCCTCGGCAGCTGTCTCGCCCGCGTCGGAAGCTCTTTTGCATGCCTGATGCTTAGAAGGGCTGGGCGGCTCCCGCGGGTGGAAGGGCAGAAGGAAAAGCGGAACGGAAGGAGGGGAGGCCGAGGGGTGTGGGGGAGCGGAGACGGGAGGGAACGGCCTCGCCGCGGCCAGTGCGCACGCGCGGCTGCCCGCGGCGTCCCGGGGCCTCTGCGGCGGCTCCGCACGGCGCACGCGTGGGGCGAGGCGCATTCCCGAACGGACCAAGGGCGGTCCCGGTTCCTGGCTGAGCTACTGCTGCAACCTGCGACCTGGGTCGCGAGTTCGGGGCCCCCGTGCGACGTCGTGCTCCCGAAGGCCGTCCCGAAGGAGCCTCGTCCCGGCCTGACGCTTGCTTGCATTTTGTGCACCGAGATGCAGCAGAACGACGATGCGGAGAGCAGTGCGGAATCAGGACGCTTTGCAAAGAACTTTGATTGGGCTTTGTTTTGGGGGAGACACCGCCGGTGATGTTAAGGGGTCCCTGGAGCCCTGGCTTTGCGCTCAAGAATTTATCCTGGTGGTGCTCGGGGGACCCTCGGGGATGCGGGGCATCGAACCCGGGTCGGCCGCGTGCAATTGCTCCAGCCCCACCGCCTCGGTTTTAAGGGATCTGATCTCGGATGTCAATCTCCAAGCCGGGCTCTTGCTGGGAGGCTCCTCGGAATACTGCGAATTGACTAGAGATTGTAGCAGGACGCTTGGGGAATCCGAGGGGGTCATTTATTTGGGGTCTCCTCACGCTCCTAGGGGAAGAGATTGCAGATTTTTATTTTATTTATTTATTTATTTATTTATTTATTTATTTATTTTTTGCTTTTTGGGTCACACCTGGTGATGCACTCAGGAATTACTCCTGGCGCTGCTCTGGGATCCTTATGGGTTGCTGGGAATCGAACCCGGGTCTGCTGCGCGCAGGGCAAACGCCCTAACCACTGGGCTATCTCTCCAGCCCCCAAGATTGCACATTTCATTGGCCTTGGGAGGGTTGAAGATTACTGGGTTCCCTAGGACATAGGAAGTGCTGAAGAGGCATAATTAGGAAAAGACAACCCCCCCCCCCCATTTCAGCAGCTAGACGAGCCTTTCCCGCCCCTCCCTCTCCCTCCCACAGAAAACCACCCCATGATGGGCTCATTCTCTGCATTCCCCGCTTTTCCATCTGTTCCAGCTCAGGTTTCTCTTTCTTTCCTTTCTTCCTTTCTTTCTTTGTCACACCCAGCGATGCACAGGGGTTCCTCCTGGCTCTGCACTCAGGAATCACTCCTGTCCCCGGAGAGGTGCTGTTTTTTAATCTTTCTTGGCACATGAATAATGCAATTGATTTTTTTTTTTAATTTTTCAGTGTTTGCTTAAAGTCTTTCCAAATGAATAGGGAGCTCCTTGAAAGAAGGGCTTAGTTCTCCATGGGTATTCAAACATTCTTTGGTGGATAAATGAATGTAATGAATATTTGTTGATCATATCGATCCTCGTGAATGATCAATAAATGAATATAATGAACACTTGTTCTAACATTAACTATATATACATAGATCTGGGCTGGAGAAATAGCACAGCAATAGGGCAAAGGCCTTGCACACGGCCGACCCAGGTTGGATTCTCAGCATCCCCTAGGGTCCCCCGGGCACCGCTGTTAGGGTATGGTATTGATAATTTCCTCCTCTCAGAATCCGCACAAACAGTTCAGCCAGTAATGTAACACACAGCGGAGTTTATTAAAGCCAGCTAGCTGGGGTCGAGCTCTTAGGCACACAGGTCAAAGCAAGACGATGAACAAGGGAGAAACCTCCAGTTTTATAGTCAAAGCTTACATCATAGCCCGTGCTTACAAATTCAAACAAAAATGTAAGCAGAAGTTGCACGTTTTCATAATTCAGAAGAAAACATTTTCAAATACCACAAACAAATAGTTACAGATAGGTCATCTAGAGGACTGGAGCGATAGCACAGCGGGGAGGGCGTTTGCCTTGCACGCGGCCGACCCGGGTTCGATTCCTGCATCCCTCTTGGAGAGCCCGGCAAGCTACCAAGAGGATCCCACCCGCATGGCAGAGCCTGGCAAGCTCCCCGTGGCGTATTCGAGATGCCAAACACAGTCACCACAAGTCTCACCATGGAGACGTGACTGGTGCCCGCTCGAGCAAATCGATGAACAATGGGACGACCGTGCAGTGCTACAGATACATTTTCAGAACATTCTGGCCGCTGCCTGCCCTGCCTGCATCCTTCTATAGATAGCGGATGGTGGTTATGAAACTATTTGCCAAGGCCGAGTTTTCAGCCCAAATGTCCTTCCCTCACAGATGGCCAGCAGGGAGAAGCGGGGCTTTAAGAAAAACAAAAACGGTTTAAGTCAAACAAGACGTGAAGCAGGAACCGGGCATGATGGAATTACTCCTGCCCTGCTCCGTGTCCGACACGGCCAGGAGTCATTCCTGAGTGCATGAGCCAGAGGAACCCCTGTGCGTTGCCGGGTGGGACCCCAAAAGCCGAAATAATTAATAACTAAATTCAGGTGGGGTAGGAGGACTTGGGGCTACACCCAGTGGTACTTAGGAGCTACTCCTGGTTCTTTGCTCAAGGTTGGGGATCATGGAGGTAACCATGTAAAAGGCAAGCAACTTAACACCTGCACCATCTCCCCAGCCCCTAACTTCTAATGGGCTACACTGGAAACCACTAAAGGTACAAAACAAGGGCCACAGAGATGGTTCAAAACGCATCACGAGGGGCTGGAGCGATAGCACAGCGGGTAGGGCTTTTGCCTTGCCTTGCTCGATTCCCAGCATCCCATATGGTTCCCTGAGCACCGCCAGGGGTAACTCCTGAGTGCAGAGCCAGGAGTCAGCTCTGAGCATCGCCAGGTGTGACCCAAAAAGAAAAAAAATTAAATTAAAAAAAATGCATCGCGAGGCTGGAGCAACAGCACAGCACGGAGGGCATTTGCCCTGCACGGGGACGACCCGGGTTCGACTTCCAGCCTCACATAGGGTCACCCGAGCACCACCAGGAGTAATTCCTGAGTGCATGAGCCAGGAGTAACCCCTGTTCATCGCTGGCTGTGACCCAAAAAGAAAAATAAAAAATGCATCGCATTTTGGGGAAGCCAGAGTTCAACTCCCAACAGAGCACGATACTCCAAACAGTGCCAGAACTGACCCCCACTAGAGATAGGAATTGCTCCTGAGTACTGCCAGGTGTACCCCCAAAGTCCTGAAATAAGACCACGCTGGAAAATGTTGCTGGGGAAAGATCTGCCAAGGCAAGTATGCTTAGTTTTGTTTTGTTTTGTTTTTTACTTTTTGGGTCACACCCAGCGATGCACAGGGGTTCCTCCTAGCTCTGCACTCAGGAATCACTCCTGACGGTGCTCGGGGACCCTATGGGATGCCGGGGATCGAACCCGGGTCCAGTTCAGTCCTTGATGGCTGCCAGGACTGACTCCCGAGCACAGAACCAGGTAGAGCTCCTAATCAGCATCACCGTATATGACCTAAACTCCCCTTCTCGCCCCCCACTTAAAACTTTGAAGTTCAGATGTCTTTGCATTGGAGGAGAAGAGTTAGTCAAGTGAAAAAAAAATCACAGTGGAAGGAAGTTAAGTGGAAGTGGATGGATCTTCATCAAAGTGTTGTGAAATTAAGGTTTCAGCTGATTTATCTTCCAGAAGAGGTGAAAGATTAGGAGGAAAGAGACGAATGAGGAAAAATTACAGCTGGTTAAGCATTACGGATAAGACGGACCGAGGAGCAGAGTAGGGGGTGAAGGGAGGACCATGCCAGAGAAAGGAGGATTAAGTTATTCCCAACAAGAGAATTTTGGGGCTGGAACAATAGCACAGCGAGTAGGGCATTTGCCTTGCATGCAGCCGACCCGGGTTCGATTCCCAGCATCCCACAAGGTCCCCTGAGCACCGCCAGGGGTAATTCCTGAGTGCAGAGCCAGGAGGAACCCCTGTACATCGCCAGGTGTGACCAAAAAGCAAAAACAAACAAACAAACAAACAAAAAAACCAAGAGAATCTTTAAGACTCCAATAAATAACTCCTATGCATTCTTTCCTTTTTTGCTTTTGGGTTCCACCCGGCCATGCTCAGGGGTTCCTCCTGGCTCTGCACTCAGGAATCCCTCCTGGTGGTGCTCGTGGGACCCTATGGGATGCTGGGAATCGAACCCGGGTCGGCCGAGTGGCCTGCCAGGAGTGATTCCTGAGCATGGAGTCAGGAGTAAGTCCTGAACACCAACTGGGTGTGACCCCAAAACAAACCTAAACATCTGCTTTTTGACCAGTTTGCAGGTGGATGTGATGCAGATAACTAACCAGCCCTCTGACTGGTGTAAGACATGTCAAAGAAGGGTCAGAGCGATAGCACAGCGGGGAGGGTGTTGGCCTGGCACATGGCCAACCCGGGTTCGATTCCCAGCATCCCATAGGGTCCCCTGAGCACCGCCAGGAGTAATTCCTGAGTGCAGAGCCAGGAGTAGCCCCTGAGCACCAGCAGGTGTGGTTAAAACCAAACCCCAAAATAAACAAAAATAGCACTATGACACTGTCATCCCACTGTTCATCAGTTTGCTCGAGCAGGCACCAGTAACGTCTCCATGGTGAGACTTGTTGTGTCTGTGTTTGGCATATCGAATACACCACGGGGAGCTTGCCAGACTCTGCCATGTGAGCGGGATACTCTCAGTAGCTTGCCGGGCTCTCCAAGAGGGACGGAGGAATCGAACCTGGGTCGGCCGGGTGCAAGGCCAACGCTCTACCTGCTGTGCTATTGATAGGAATAAAAGTAATAATTAAAAAAATTTCAAACTACTTCTTTCTACCTGCAGCAATGGTAAAATCTGACCTAAATAAATCTGATCGTTCTTAGATACTTTGCTTCACTCAGACACTGGGAGCTTGTGTTTTTTTGTTATGGTGGTGGTTCTTTTTTCATTCCATTAAGTCCTGGACACCAAACTGTCAAGTCAATCCATCAACTAGACTTGGGCTCTTATCAGTTTGACAGGAGGCGGCAGAAACTTAGATTATCTCCTCGGTTTCGAAACACGAGTCAAGGCAGCAAAGCCACTGGCCCCAATCCAAGCGCTGAGCCCTGCGTTCCCTGTCTGAGAATGAGTCACAGCCTTGAGTCCCGGCTACCTGCACCCCACGAAGGTTTGCACTGTGTCGCATCACTGCCAATACAAAACAACTTGCACATGGGTTCAGAGAGACAGTGACTTGGGGCTGGAGCGATAACACAGCGGGGAGGGCGTTGGCCTTGCACGCGGCCGACCCGGGTTCAAATCCCAGCATCCTATAGGGTCCCCTGAGCACCGCCAGGGGTGATTCCTGAGTGCATGAGCCAGAAGTGACCCCTGTGCATTGCTGGGTGTGACACAAAAAGCAAACAAACAGGTGGTGACTTTTGCTGACGTCTGCTGACTCAGCTTCCATCCCAGGAGGGATCCCTGAGCAGAACGAGGTGTGAGCCCTGTGCACGATCAAGTGCGGCCCAAAAACACAGCAGCACTGTTGCACTGTGGTCCCGTTGCTCATCGATCTGCTCGAGCGGGCACCAGTCACATCTCCATGGTGAGACTTGTGCTGACTGTGTTTGGCGTCTCGAATACGCCACGGGGAGCTTGCCAGGCTCTGCCGTGCGGGCGGGATCCTCTCGGTAGCTTGCCGGGCTCTCCTATTCAAATATATATAGCTTGTTTTCTTTTATTTTTGAGCCATACCCATCAATGCTCAGGGCTTACTCCTGGCTCTGTGCTCAAGAACCACCTCAGGCAGTGCTCGGGGGTACGTATGGGAAGTCAGGATCGAACCTGGGTCAGCCGCATGCAAGATGCCAGATGAGTGCCCTGCCCACCATACTATCTCCCTGACCACCCCTTCCCCAGAGAGGTATATTAAAGGAAGGCAGATCATGCTACCCCCTCAGTTTGTTTTTATTCAAATAAATGTCAGAATGTTCTCTCATCAAAGGACAAGTAGCACTGTAGCACTGTCATCCCGTTGCTCATCGATTTGCTCGAGCAGGTGCCAGTCACGTCTCCATAGTGAGACTTGTGACTGTGTTTGGCATCTCGAATACGCCACGAGGAGCTTGCCAGGCTCTGCCGTGCGGGCGGGAACCTCTTGGTAGCTTGCCGGGCTCTCTGACAGTGATGGAGCAATCGAACCCCGGTCGGCCGCGTGCAAGGCCAACACCCTACACTTCATGCTAGGGCTCCAGTCGGGCAGTCAAGTAACTGAATTGAAAGTAATTCAAAATTAGCTTTAGAACTTCATTCTCGTGGATCTTTTTTCTAGACACTAAAGAGGAAATTGATATTTCCGCTTCTGACTGGAGATGTGTCTGTCTTTAAGTTCGCTCCACTTTTGCTTCATCTATTTTTTAAGTGCAGCCATTAACCACCTGGAGTGTCGCTTTGCTCCAGCCCCTTCCTGGAATGACCCATTGATCATCATCAATGACTCCATTTCTAATCATTCTTGTCTTGTGTCTCCTATTAATAAAACAGTTTTCTTTTGCATAACGCTTATCTGACGTATCTTTTTTTTGTCTCGGTAATATATCAGTGAATTTGGTTTCAATTTAATAGAACGATTAATCTGGTTGAACCCAGGCCTCTTTTTTTGTTGCTTGCTTTTAACCTGCCAACATTTTTGTCCCTGCCTTCTCTGAATTCTCTAGCATCAAAGAGAATATTTTAATTCTTGCATACTCTTGACTTTGCTGCAATGCTGAAATACCTATTCTCCAAAAAACTGAGTTAACTAAGTAATTTTTTTTTTCTGAGTGAACGTTTTCCTTACAAATGTGCCTTCATTACTAAGACCAATGATTGGGGCTGGAGCAATAGCACAGCGGGGAGGGCATTTGCCTTGCAAGCAGCCGACCCGGGTTCGATTCCCATCATTCCATATGGTCCCCTGAGTACCGCCAGGGGTAATTCCTGAGTGCAGAGCCAGGAGTAACCCCTGTGCATTGCTAGGTGTGACCCAAAAAGGGCAAAAAAAAAAAAAAAAAAAAGACTAAGACCAAGGCTTAAAGCCAAGTCTTAGTAATATAGAACTTGCTTCTTATAACCAAGGCACTGGATTTGACCCCTGGCACCAAAATAAAATAAAGGAGAAAGATTTTTACTGTAACGACTATAGAATGGCCCCCAGGTGGGGGGGGGGGCTTCTTTTCCTGACCCACTGAGTGGGCACCACCGTCACCCTGGGGAGGGACAGGCGCCAGAGGCCAGGCTCTGGTGGCTGATGGGGGACAACAAGGTGTCAACTGCCAACTCCCAGCCACTCAGGACTGAGTGTTCCATTCAAATCAGGACCTGGGGCAGAGCGACAGCACATCGGGGAGGGTGTTAACCTGCCACCGGCCCACCCAGCCTCACAGGGTCCCCGAGCACCGCCAGGAGTGACCCCGAGGGGGGAGCCAGGAGTCAGCCCTAAGCGCGGCCGGGCGTGGTCCCACCCAAAAATTCAGAAGCCTTGGAGATAAATGTGACCCGCTGGGAGTGTCACCCCCCTCCCCCACCTCCAAAGCCCCTCCTTAGAATTCTACCTCCCAACAGCTCCATTTTGAACCCAGGCTCTCCCCCCTCCTCGTCTGGCATCCCTGAGAGACCCAGCGGCCCCACCCTGCCCATCTCGCCCCCTGTGGGTTACCCCCCACACCCCAGAACCTCACTTTGGGGGCTGCCGACGTTGTCTTGGGTGCGCCCGCCCTCTGCTGGTGAGCGTCGGTACCGGCGCCCACGGGCTCCGTCTCTGGCCTGAGCTGGACAGAGACAAAACCCGCGCTCTTGGCAGACTCCAGGTAGATGAAAATTCTAGAGAGTTCTAGGACCTCAGCTCGTCCGACGGTGTGGAGGGTGGCCTTGAGCATGGCCGCGGCTGGGTTCTGGAGGTGTTCGGCTGCCGGGGAGGGAGACTCAACCCACCCCCCTCCGAGGGGACCCCCCCAGTGAAGACAGCCTGGCGCGGGGGCAGGAGGGTCTATGCAGGAAGTGTCCTATGTAGGGTCTAAAGTCCCTTTCTTGGGGAAATCGCCATCGTATGACAGCAGGAAGGGCTCTTGCCTTACACGCTGCCAACGCAGGATCAATCCCCGGCATCCCATAGGGTCCCCTGGGCACCGCCAGGAGTGATTCCTGAGTACAGAGACAGGAGGAACCCATGAACATCACCAGGTGTGGCCCCCCAAAGCCCAATGAAACAAATAGCACTGTCGCACTGTCATCCCGTTGTCCATCGATTTGCTCGAGCGGGCACCAGTCACGTCTCCAGGGTGAGACTTGTTGTGACTGTGTTTGGCATCTCAAATATGCCACAGGGAGCTTGCCAGGCTCTGCCGTGCGGGCAGGATCCTCTCGGTAGCTTGCTGGGCTCTCCAAGAGGGGCGGAGGAATCGAACCCGGGTCGGCTGCGTGCAACGCCGCACCTGCTGTGCTATCGCTCCAGCCCATGAAATAAAATAAAGTAAATAAAATCCACCTTCTTCAGTGACAAAGAGATGTGGGGGCAGTAGCTCCAGATGCAGGGGTCTGGCCTGGCATCATTATACTGGTTCTGTCCCTGGCCCCAAGGGTCTCCCAGGGACCACAGGGTGGTGTCCTGGGGCCCCTACATGCTAGGGGTTGGCTGGACGCCTCCAGTCTAAGCCCAGAGAGGCTGGTCATGGGCGTTTCCCCACGCCCAGCCCCCAGCCCTGCATTGGCTGGTCTGAACGTCAGAAGAACGGGGGTCCCCAGTGTCCAGGGACACACGGCCGAGGGGCCCTGGCCAGACAGTGAGCACCAGCTACCTGCTATGTCTCTCTGGAACGCTGCCCTCTAGGAACCCTTCAGGACAGGGCTGGAGCACATGTGTGCCCGTGACCTCCATCCTGCACAGGAGAGGCAACGCTATTCCCAGGAAACCGGTGGGGGATGGGATTCTTGGGAGAAGGGGGTTGGGCGCACACTCAGGCTGCTCTCAGGGGTCCCCTTTTGGGGGGACTTAGGAAAATTTGTGTAGTACCAGGGATGGAACCAGGACTGCCAGGAGTGCTCTACCCACTGAGCTTTCTCCACGGCCCCTGAGCCCACAGAGCCCAGGAGCTCTGGCTGGGCCCTGGTGTCCCCAGCGCTTACGGAGGTGCTGCCCCCTGGTGGTGAAGGGGGGGCTGGGACCCTGAGGCGACAGTACCCACCCCCCCACCCCTGAAGGTCTCAGATCCAGGTGCCCTGAGGGGACACAGGAGGAGGCCCGCAAACATACATGCAGCCATGAGCGTATCCAGCCATGAGCGTATCCATTTATTCTTCAGCCCAAACAGCCTCAGGCAGAGGACACACAGGGAGTCTGACCCCTGGGGGCCCCCGGAATACCCCACAGGGGCCACAGGTGACAACCTAATCGGTGGGGGCTGTGGCGAGAGCTGGGTGCTGCGCGCTAGGGGTGCTGCGTGCTAAGTGCTGCGCGCTAAGTGCTGCGCGTTAGGTGCTTAGTCCTGAGTGCTGGATGCACCCTCCTGCCCTCCCTGGCCCATGCCCTCCTCCTCCCGGGGCCCTCCAGTGTTGGCCTGGTACAGCCTCGTCCTCAGTTTCTCCACCTTCCTCTGCAGAGCCGCGCGCCCTTCGGCCGACGCCCTCTCCAGCCCCTCATGGTACTTGTCCAGCCCAGCCTTGAGCTTGACGGAGATCTCCTGCGGGGGCGGCGAGGGCGGGGGAGGACTCGTGAGCAGGGTGGGGGCTCTGCCCAGGCAGGGCCCCCCCCCGTCCCGCCCAGACTCACGCGGGACTTGAGGCGCTCCCGCTCGGCCGCGTCCCGCAGCTGCTGGGTGCTCAGCCTCCCCCGCTGCGCCTCCTGGGTGAGGGTCTCCACGCGCGCGCAGACCGCGTCCCGCTCCGCCTGCAGCCTCTGGCAGTCCCTGGGCGCGGGAGTGCGGGGGGGGGAGCTGCTCGGTGACCCCGGGGGGGGGGGGACCCGACTCGATGAACCCCCGGGAGGACCCGACTCGAACCACCGGGGGGTGGGGGAACCAACTCGATGAACCCCGGGGGGACCCGACTGGAACCCCGGGGGGGGGACCAACTGAATGAACCCCGGGGGGACCGACTCGGTGACCCCAGGTGGACCTACTCAGTGACCCCAGGTGGACCTACTAAATGAACCCCGGGGAACCTACTCGATGACCCCGGGTGGGACCGACTCAATGAGCCCCGGGGGACCTACTCGGTGAGCGCGCGCTTGTGCCTCTCCGTGTCCTGGCGCTTCTGGCGGGCCCTGAGCTGGACCGTGGCCAGCTTCTCCTCCTTGGCCGCGCGCTGCCGCCGGAGGGCGCTCTCCTCCCCCTTCAGCCTCCGCAGGGCCAGCTGGGCGCTCTCCACCTGGTCCTCCAGCATCAGGTTCTGCGTGGGCGGGCCGGGGGTCACCACGGGAGGGAGGTGACAGGGACATCACAGGGCCATCCCGCTGTCTCCCGCTGTCTCCCGCTGGGGCTGGGGGCGGGGGGCGGGGGGCGGGGGGCGGGAGACACCCACCTCCTGGGAAGTCTGGGCCAGCCCGTCCCTGCTGTCCGCCAGCTCCTGTGCCTTCCTCAGGTACCGCTGCGCCTCCAGCTGGCACTTGGGCAGCCCCTCCACCGCGTCGCGGTACTGGTCACGCCTGTCCCTCACCTCTCGCTGGACGGCGCCGCCCGGTCAGCTCAAAACCCACTGGCTGCCCACGATGCGCCCACCCATCCGGCCAGCCGGCCCTGCTCTGACTTTGGGACGATGCGGGCGGAGGGCCTGGCTAGGGGGCGCGGTCCCCACCCTGCACGGGACCCCCCCCCCCCGCCTGTCACAGTAAAGTCAGGGACGGCTCAGGGGACACAGCCCCTCCACGGTCACTCGGCCAGAGCCTCCGAGGAGCCCGGAATGGACTCACCGCAGACCAGACTGAGGTCCAGGAGGGGACACACAGCTCCTGTCCTGCCCACCGGGGTTCAAGGGCAGGCAGGAAGCCCGGCAGAGGCAGGGGTGGGGAGGGGGGGAGAGGGGCGAGGCCGGGACCCACCAGGGAGGTCTTGAACTTCTGAACCGTGTCCTTCATCTGCTCATTCTCCCGCTTCAGCTTCTCTGGCGAATCGACGACCTTGGCCTTCAGACCCTCCTGCAGCTCTTTGGCGGACGCCAGTGAGAGCTTCAGCTCATTCTGGAGGGGCCAGGGGACAGTGCGTCCGCACGGACCCGTGCCACCTCCCCGGTGCCCAAATCTGGAGCTCCAACCCGCCCCCTCTGCCCCCAGGTCCCAGGTTTCCCTCTAGCCACCCCTCTCGGACCCGGGAACCGTGGGCCATGTATGTCCCGGGAACCAAGCCTCACCCGGCGCCTGGTTTTCTCGGCTATTTGGTGTTTCTTCTGCGCGTTTGTCTCCTGCATCTGCATCTGCAGAGGGGACGGAAGGCATGAGTGATGCCAGCTCCACGCTGGGTCGCACCCAGCCCGGCTGCACATCACGTCCAACACAGTGACATCGGGGCTGGAGCGATAGCACAGCGGGTGGGGCGTTTGCCTTGCACGCGGCTGACCCGGGTTCAAATCCCAGCATCCCATATGGTCCCCTGAGCACGGCCAGGGGTAATTCCTGAGTGCAGAACCAGGAGTAACCCCTGTGCGTCGCCAGGTGTGACCCAAAAAGCAAAAAAAAAAAAAAAAAACCAGTGACATCACGGCGCCCCCCCCCCCCGTGGGCCGTCGGGTGGGTGCTATGCCGAGGGACGTCCTGCCCTGGTGGCCCGAGGGGAGGACAGCAGGTCCTTCGTCCACTGCCTGGTGACCGGAGGGGGGGGGAAAGCAGGTCCTTCGTCCACTGCCTGGTGGCGTGGCCCCACGCCGTACCGATTTCCTCTGCAAGTGGCTCAGGGGCCGCTGCCGTTCCTGGATGTCGTCCTCCAGCTGCTGGACCTCGGCTTGCTGGTCGGCGGGGACCAGCCTGGACAGGGGACGCGGGTCAGGACCCCTCGCCAAGGTTTCACCCCCGCCCCCCTCCCCCCCAAGCTACCCAGGGCCGCCCACTTCAGCTCTTCCAGTCTCTGCAGTGCCTCCTCCTTGGCTCTCTCCAGCTGACTCATTTTACTGGCGGCAGCTTCCTGTGGGCGGGGGGCGCGGGGCCCGTCAGGGACGCCCCCTCCTAGGGCACCTGGGGCTGCTGGTGCCTTCGGGGACCCCCAGCAGCACCTCCACTTCAGCCTCACAGCTCAGTGCTCCCACAATGGGCGACACAGGTGTGCCTGGGAGAAGGATGGCAGAGATGGGGCTCTGGGGTGGGGGCTCTGGGTGTGGCCCCCCACGGTGTCCCGCACTCGGCACCCTGGGAAGACGGGGGTTTCCCTGGCCAGCCCCGAAGCCGTCCTCATGTCCCCGAGAGGGGCAGCGTCTAGCACGAGGGCAGTGCCCTGGCACAATGACGGACGTGCGTCAGCCAGACGAGACGAGTCACGGGGCCAGGCCGCCACCCCCCCCCCGGCAGTGCACGGCAGTGCTGAGCACTGATGCGGGAGCCATCGCCAAGCACAGCACCAAGAGTGAGCCCTGAGCACTAGCCAAGAGTCAGTCCTGAGCACTGAGCCGGGAGCCATCCCCCCCGGTGGGTGCAGGGGGGGGCTCCAGTTACCGCCCAGCCCCGAGCGGCCTCACATGCTGCCACAGGAACTCCATGTAGTTCTCACAGCAAGACTCCCGGAAGTGGATGAAATTGACAATGGCACTGAGAAACCGGATGGTCCGCTTGGCTTCTGGAGTGGAAGGGACATAGGGACACGCCTGGCAGCTCGGGCCCCCCCACCCAGACAGGGATTCCCCTGCTGGGCCGCAGCCCCTCTGAGATCTGCACTGAGCCAGGAGTCAGTACCGAACACAGAGCAGGGAGTGAGGCCCGAGCACCGAGCCGGGAGTCAGCCCCGAGCACCGAGCCGGGAGCCAGCCCCGAGCATGGATCCAGGAGTAGCCCTGAGCACTGAGCCGGGAGTGAGTCCTGAACACAAAGCCAGGACTGATCTCTGAGCACTGAGCCAGGAGTGATGCCTGAGCACAGAACTGGAAGTGAGTCCTGAGCATTGAGCCAAGTGTGATCCTGAGCACTGAGTGAGGAGTGAGCCCTGAGTATCGTCGGGTATGGCCCGAAAACAAAGACAGAGAGCAAGAAAGAGTCCTGCTGAAACGAGCTCTCCTGGGGAGGCCGAGCAGAAGAACCACCACCATGGGGGGTTCCCAGAGGCCCCAGAAGCCCCCTCGCCCCGGGACGCCTCGAGCCTGCACCTGGCTCCGGGCCTCACTCACTCGGGTGCAGAAGATCCGCCATCTCGAAGTCACTGACCCGACAGATGTGCATGAAGGGCTTCCTGGAGGAGGAAGCAAGAATGTGACAGAGCCTGGCGCAACCCCCCACTCTGGGCTCCGGGGCCCGGCCGCTGGATCTGGGCATCCTCGGGGTTAAAGGTCAAAGGAGAGAGGGCCATGTGCCGACCTGGGCTGCTGTGGCCCTCGGTGGGGGCCCGGGAGGCGGGCAGGGGTGGACGGGCCCGGGAGGCGGGCAGGGGTGGACAGGGCCGGGGCACCCTGACCCCCTGAGGCCGCCGCCCACTACTCACAGGTGTCGGAACAGGTTGCTGACGAATAGAAAGCCCTGCATGGTCTGTGGGTAGGGCACCTCCCCACAGGCCGGCAGCTGTGGGGGAGGATCAGAGAGACCGTGGGCTGGGGCTGGAGCAACAGCACAGCGGGGAGGGCGTTGGCCTTGCACGCGGCCAACCCCGGTTCGATCCCCGGCATCCCATAGGGTCCCCTGAGCACTGCCAGGAGTGATTCCTGAGTGCAGAGCCGGGAGTCAGCCCTGAGCATCACTGGGTGTGGTCCCCAAAGTAAAATAAAAACTGGGGTCCCGCGGGGGCCACTGGAGTGGGGCGGCGCCAGCCCAAACTCTGAGTGGTCCCGGCCGCCGGAAGTCACGCCCTCGACCCACCCTCGGCGCCATCTTGATGCCACAATCCACAGAGAATCGGCAGGCATTCTGGTGAGCAACGTGGCCCGGACAATGCTCCGGACCCGAATCGGGGCCAGCAACACCGGGGGGCCGGAGGGAGGAGGTGCCGCCAGCACACCTTCTCCAGATGGAACCCTGGCGACACTGAGCAGCAACTAACACGGCTCCAGGATTCGGGACTGGGACAGATCTGAGCCGCGCGGCTGCTAACGCGGCCACGCGACCTTTTCTAAAACCTGAAAACATACAATCTTTGAATGGAAAACTAATTATCAAATGCCTCCTTATTAGGGTTATCTTGTTTGGGGGTATAACTCCCACAGCAATAGTGAGTTTTGTGTTGAAATATGGAACTTAATCAAGGTGAAGAGAAAATAAAGTGAGGTTCATCAGTTATACAGTTGGGGTGGGGGGCGGGGGGTATACTGGGGATTTTGGTGGTGGAATATGGGCACTGGTGAAGGGATGGTGTTTTAATATGGTATAACTGAGACATAAACCTGAGAACTCTGTAACTTTCCACATGGTGATAAAATTTTTTAAAAAATAAAAATAAAAAAAAAACTGGGGTCCACCTTGGGCATAGCAAGTGCCTTCCTCACTGCCAAGAAACGGTCTTCTGCCACCCAAGTAATTCCTGGGGTGTGTAAAAGGGTCTTGTGGGTGGGGCTGGAGCAACAGCACAGCGGGGAGGGTGTTGGCCTGGCACGTGGTCAACCCCGGTTCGATTCCCAGCATCCCATAGGGTCCCCCGAGCACTGCCAGGAGTGATTCCTGAGTGTAGAGCCGGGAGTCAGCCCTGAGCATCACCAGGTGGGACCCAAAAAGCAAAAAAAAAAAAAAAAAGACAACGGGCTAACGGCCCCCACGCCTGGCACACACCCAAAGCCCCAAAGCCGACACGGGCACTGCACTGCCACTGAGAGCATCAGGAGTGCTCAGAGTGTGTCCAGGGCGTACGCCGGAAAAAGAGCACTGCGGGAAGCATCCCACCCAGGGTGCTCAGGGCTGATTCCTCTGCAGTGCCCAGATGGATGGGTCGGGGGGGGGGGGGGGGAGTAGTGGACCAGGACAGCGCCGAGTCCCTTGTCTGGCTAAACATTCCCCGTGCGTTGGTTCTCTCAGGATTGGCCAAAACCCGGAGGCGTTCTGCAGAGGAAGGGAGCCCAAGAGTGGGAGCAGGGGAGAGCCCCAGAAATCCCATCCGCTGTTCGTCCCCGGAAAGGCCCAGGAGGAGAAAGGGGGCTGCCCCGGCCCTGGTGCCCGGTTCCACGCACTCACCTTGTAGAAGTCCTCGGGCTGCATCCCGAAGACCAGCACCAGCACCCGCATGTAGATGGCACGTAAGACCTCGGGCTGCAACAGAGAAGTCTCAGAGCAGAACCCCCGGCACCCCGAAAGTAGCCCAGCAGAGCAGCTGGGAGAGGCAGGTGGATGACGTGACCAGTGCCCACTCAAGCAAATCCATGAGCAATGGGCCGACAGTGCTCCAGTGCTAATATATATATATTTTTGTTTGTTTGTTTTTTGCTTTTTGGGTCACACCCAGCGATGCACAGGGGTTACTCCTGGCTCATGCACTCAGGAATTACTCCTGGCAGTGCTCAGGGGACCATATGTGATGCTGGGATTCAAACCTGGGTCGGCTGCATGGAAGGCAAACGCCCTACCCGCTGTGCTATCACTCCAGCCCCTATATATATTATTTTTTGCTTTTTTGGGTCACACCTGGCGATATGCAGGGGTTACTCCTGGTTCTACACTCAGGAATTACTCCTGGCGGTGCTCAGGGGACCCTATGGGATGATGGGACTCTAACCCGGGTCGGCCGCGTGCAAGGCAAACACCCTCCCCGCTGTGCTATCCCTCCAGCCCTCTAGTGCTAATATATTCGAGGCTTTATTTTTTTTCCCCCATTCTCTCGAACCCAGCTGTATTACAGAGTGGATTCCTGACATGCAGACAGAGGTTCTGGACATGGACATGACCGCCGAGAGTGTCCTGCGGCCTCCGAGGGTCGGCCGGGAGCCCTCCTGCAACCCCATCCCTGCCGCAACGCCCCCCTTACCTTGGGGTTTGGACAGAGATCCGTCTTGGAGAGGTTTTTCCCATCGGCGCCTGTTAGGATGCTGTTGCGGATGTGCGCTAGGAGCTCATCCACCTCGTACCTGGGGAAGGAGAACGTCTCCATCGCCTCCTTCTGGTCTGAGGGAAGAGAGGGCAGGTGCGGGAGATCTGGGGGCTGAGAAGCGGGGGCCACTCGGGGCTTACAAGCCCGGCTCTCTGCCTGGCCCCCAGAGGAAGCCACAGAGCCCGTCTTCCCGCGAAGCACCGGGTCACTCCCTTTGAAAGCAGCAGCGTCGCTCCTGGCTTCCATGTCGGAGAGATGACTGGTCCGAGTGGGGGGGGTCCCGTCCTGTCCAGGGGACGCAGCCGAATGAACAGACGCAGAGCCAGGAGGAGGAGGGGGGGGAGAGAGAGAGAGAGAGAGAGAGAGAGAGAGAGAGAGAGAGAGAGAGAGAGAGAGAGGGAGAGAGAGAGGGAGAAAGGGAGAGAGAGGGAGAGAGAGGGAGAGAGAGAGGGAGAAAGGGAGAGAGGGAGAGAGAGGGAGAGAGGGAGAGAGAGAGGGAGAAAGGGAGAGAGGGAGAGAGAGGGAGAGAGAGGGAAAGAGAGGGAGAGAGAGGGAGAGAGAGGGAGAGAGAGGGAGAGAGAGGGAGAGAGAGGGAGAGAGGAAAAGACAGAGGGCGAGAGACAGAGACAGAGAGAGGGCGAGAGACAGAGAGAGAGGGAGAGAGGAAAAGACAGAGATACAGAGAGAGGGCGAGAGAGAGACAGAGAGAGAGGGAGAGAGGGCGAGAGAGAGGAAAAGACAGAGACAGAGGGCGAGAGACAGAGAGACAGAGAGAGAGGGAGAGAGAGGGGGGAGAGAGAGAGGGGGGAAAAGACAGAGACAGAGAGAGGGCGAGAGACAGACAGAGATAGGGAGAGAGACAGAGAGAGAGACAGAGGGAGAGAGAGACAGAGACAGAGAGAGAGATTATTCTCTGGCAGTTACAGTATTTATACCTCTCTGCTGGGAGGAGGTGGTCTGGTTTGCATGCCGGGACCCCCAATACAAAGAGTAGTAAAATGCAGGGTGTGGCATGGGCGGCAGCTAGTGATAAACAAATGGCGACAGGGTAAGATCAATAAGATCAGGAGTGGGTACCTTGCTACAGGAACTTAAGGAAGCCTCTGTTTGATCAGAAGGTAAGAGCTGGAGCAATAGCACAGTGGGGAGGGTGTTTGCCTTGCATGCAGCTGACCCGGTTCGATTCCCAGCATCCCATAGGGTCCCCTGAGCACCGCCAGGAGTGATTCCTGAGTGCAGAGCCAGGAGGAACCCCTGAGCATCGCTGGGTGTGACCCAAAAAGCAATTAAAAAAAAAAAAAGATCAGAGCCAAGCTCTGTAAAAGGCTCCCTACACTGAGTGACAGACACCCACCCAGGGTTTCCTTCTCTGGGCTTGGCGGGAGGTGGTCTCAGCAGGGCCGAGCCTGATGAACTGGATCCGGGCACAAACCCCACCAAGCCAGCCGTGTAGCGCAGAAGTGACGTGCATCTGCGACTAGGGCGGCTGCATTTGAACCCACTGCCCGTTGCCGGCCCCGCCTACTCTGCCCCCTTCTTGGGATAACTTTGGCCACCTGTGCGGCCACCTTTGGAGACAGTTGGTGCCACTTGTCAGAACGAGAACAGCGCCCAGCTGTGCTTGTGGGTCCCACCCACACCGCTGGAGGGGATTTGCTTTGATTTTGCTCTCAAGCAGTGCTCAGGGGCCGAGAGTCAGTGGGGTTGGGGGTAGAAGGGTTGATGCTCGAACCAAAAGCATGGAGTTGGTAGAAGCCCCCCCTACACACACACTGGAGTTGGGGGCTACCCCATAGCTCACACTGGACCCCTGGGCTCTGAGAGCAAGCAGGGCTTCTACGTAAATCCCAGACTAAGTCCTCAGCTCGTTTCAGCTTCTCCTTCCCCATGGGGAAGGAACCTGGGGTGCTGCTTGGAAGTTTCACCTGAGCTAAGTCTCTTTCTACCTGGGGGTTCAAATCTCGTCCCTTCACTGTCACTGTCACTGTCATCCCATTGCTCATGGATTTGCTCGAGCGGGCGCCAGTCACGTCTCCATGGTGAGACTTGTTGCTACTGTTTTTGGCATCATGAATATGCCACGGGGAGCTTGCCAGGCTCTGCCGTGCGGGCGGAATCCTCTCGGTAGCTTGCCGGGCTCTCCGAGAGGGGCGGAGGATGAAGGAATCGAACCCGGGTCGGCCACGTGCAAGGCAAACGCCCTCGTCCCCTCACACCAGAATTTAATGTAGGGGCACTGGGCAGGTGTTATTGTAATGGTATCGGAGCAGGGAATATCCAAGGCGGGGCTTCCTGCTGTAGCTGGTTGTGGTCAATCTAATGGAGGCAGGTAGCTAGGGAAAGGCCCTTGGCAATGAAACTTCGATTAATTAAGTCTCCAGGAAGGAGAATCCTGAGACTGAACCACCCTGTGGATACAGAAAACAGACCTGATAAGACCTTCAGCAGGGGGCTGGAGTGATAGCACAGCGGGGAGGGCGTTTGCCTTGCACGAGGACAACCCGGGTTCGATTCCCAGCATCCCATAGGGTCCCCTGAGCACCGCCAGGGATAATTCCTGAGTGCAGAGCCAGGAGTGACCCCTGTGCATCCCCGGGTGGGACCCAAAAAGAAAAAAAAAAAAAGACCTTCAGCAGACCCTGAGGAGGTTGGAACCCTGCCCTTGAATTCCCTCGAATTCCCTCGACCTCTCCCTTAATCTGATTAAAATGTGATCCAGTCTAAAGAAGACCATCCCCACTCCCAGCCTCCCTGGTAACCTCCTTAGCAACAGACTTTTACCTGGGAAGAAATTCCACGTGGGGGCAGGTTGGAGAAACCCTATAAAAGACACCTTGAGGGACTGGAGTGATAGCACAGCGGGGAGGGCATTTGCCTTGCACATGGTCGACCCGAGTTCGAATCTCAGCATCCCATATGGTCCCCTGAGCACGGCCAGGGGTAATTCCTGAGTGCAGAGCCAGGAGTAACCCCTGTGCATCGCCAGGTGTGACCCAAAAAGCAAAAAAAAAAAAAAAAAAGACACCTTGAACAAAGGAAGTGCACGCATATGCTGCCTGAGCTCATGTGCTGCTTGTGCCCACGTGGCCGGGCACATGCGGTGCCTGAGCACACGTGTCGCCCGCATCTCCCCTCTTGAGAGCCGATTCCCCTCTGACCCCCGAGTGACAGACTTGCAACACTGCCCTTTGGCTCCCAGCTCTTCCTTGGTTTAATCTCCTCACATCAGCACGCCAATTTAGTGGACTCTTAGGAAACTCCCGAACAGGAAATCAGCAAGAAGCCAGATGTTCCAGAAAATTCTTTTCTGTTATTTTTTTCTTTTTGGGTTCACACCCGGCGATGCACAGGGGTCACTCCTGGCTCATGCACTCAGGAATAACCCCTGGCGGTGCTCAGGGGAACCATATGGGATGCTGGGATTCGAACCCGGCTTGACCACATGCAAGGCAAACGCCCTCCCCACTGTACTATAGCTCCAGCTCCCGTTCCAGAAAATTCTTAAAAAAAAAAATAAATAAATCTGGGGTTTTGACATGGTTCGTTCCTGCACATTTCACCGTGCTACTATGCAGTTATAGGAATGGATGGTTTTGGCTAATTAAATCACTGGTGGAGTCTTTATTTATTTATTTATTTATTTTCTCTCTCCAAGAGCCAAGTCTTCCGCTCAGGCTACTTACCTTGGCTTCCAGCTGCAAATGGACATTGTAATATTCCTTCCACCTGCAGCAGGAGGCTCTGGGAGCAATATCAGGGTTCGTTATCTTGCCTGGTCTAGTTAAGGGGCCCCCAGGGACCCTGGAGGTAGGTACTGCCCACACAATGGGGTAATACGGTAGCTCACATCATCTCCATCAAGTTGTTGGAGAATCAAATGCCCTGAGACCCATAATGGACCCAGAAGTCTAGCAAGAACATGGCGAGCAGGCGAGTAATATTCCGGAGAATTTGTCAAGCGGGGAGTTGGAACCGTAATCCTCAATGTTGGGGGACCAGAGAGAGCAGTGTGGGTTGGAGCACCTGCTTCGAATGTGGGGGTGCCCCAGTCCTCCATGGTTCTCTGAGTATTGAGACAGGAGAGCCCCGGAGTGTCACTGGGTGGACCCCTCCCCCGAAATAAGCTAATAATAAATCACTGTATCATTGTATCACTGTCATCCCGGTGCTCATCAATTTGCTCGAGCGGGCACCAATCACGTCTCCATGGTGAGACTTGTTGCTACTGTTTTTGGCATCTCGAATACGCCACGGGGAGTTTGCCAGGCTCTGCCGTGCGGGCGGGATCCTCTCGGTAGCTTGCCAGGCTCTCCGAGAGGGACAGAGGAATCGAACCCGGGCCTGCTGTGTGCAAGGCAAACACTCTACCTGCTGCACTATCGCTCCAGTCCATCATATTCACCTATGACAAATAATTTACTTTAATTATCTTTTGGCTTTTTATGTGTACCATAAAAATACTTATGGTGTTTTAAAATTTGGGCCCAGAGAGGTAGCACAGAGATTAAGGCACTTGACGTGCACACAGCTGACCCAGGTTGGACCCGTGGCACTGCAGATAATCCCTCTTACCACCTCCTCCTCTTCCTCCTCCACTTCCTCCTCCTCCTCCTCCTCCTCTTCATCATCATCATCATCATCATCCTCTTCTTCTTTTCCCTCCTCCTCCCCCTTCCTTTTCTCCACCCCTCCTTACACACACACACACACACACACACACACACACACACACACACACACACACCTGAAGTTCCTCAGGACTTACTTCTGGCTCTGAGCTCAGGGCTGACACCCGGCAAAGCTTGGGGGACCATATTGGGTTGCCCAGGTTTGAACCCGGGTCAGATGCATGCAAAGCAAGGGCCCTCCCCGCTCTCCTGTCTTGAGCCCTCTTTCTTCCTGAGGTCGTCTTTCTTTTGTGACTTCCAAAGAATTAATTCATTTATTCCAACTTTTGAACTTCATTCACATCATTTTATTTTATTTTATTTATTTATTTTTGCTTTTTGGGGTCACACCCGGCGATGCACAGGGGTTACTCCTGGCTCATGCACTCAGGAATTACTCCTGGCGGTGCTCAGGGGACCCTATGGGATGCTGGGAATCGAACCCGGGTGGGCTGCATGCAAGGCAAACGCCCTACCCGCTGTGCTATTGCTCCGGTCCCATTCACATCATTTAAAATGGTATTTCTTTGTCCTTTTACTATGTTTGTTGATGTCCCTTTTCTCATTTCTAACAGGGGTGAGATTTTCCTTCTCTCTCTCTTTAAAAAATTTTTGTAATTGAATAACCCTCTGAGCTACAGTTACAAAGCTTTCATGTTTGAGTTTCTGTCATACAATGATTGAACACTCATCCCTCCACCAGTGCACATTTTCCACCACCAATGTCCCCAGTATCCCTCCTGCCACCTCACCCCCTCTCTCTTTTTTTAATCAGTCTGAGTGAAAGTTTATCTACCTTTATTTTCTAAAAGAAGCAGCTCTTGATTTCATTTATTTTTCTCTTCCATTTCTGCTCTATCTGGTTTATTGGTTTTTCCTCGATGTCATCTCCTTTTGCGTACAAATGGGTTTAGCTGATTTTTTTTCTTATTCCTCAAAGTGGACATGGAGGTAATTTATTTGAAATCATTATTACTTTCCAATAAACACAGTGATGACTCACAAGGCCACCCTGCACACAGCCCCACTCACCATAACACACAAACCTGGAGATATTTCTCTCCTCCTGGTGCTGTGGCTTCAAAGAACTCTTCATTTCCATGTCGATTTCTTCATGGATTCATAGACCATTTTATTTTCACGAAAGAGTCTCTGTGTTGTTTTTTTTTCCTGAGTTAGCGTCTTTGCGATTCAAATGTATATTTGGAAACTTTTCTGGGTTCCTGGATGTTTGCTTACCTAGTGCAGACGTGATGGTCAAGGCAAACGTTCCAAACACACAGAAGAGTGTTTTCCAAATGTCAGTTGCGTCATGTTGGCTGAAATATCATTTACGTTTCCTGTGCAATTGTTGGTTTTGTTTCTGACGTGTTTGATCAATGATTAAGAGAGAGAGAGAGAGAGAGAGAGAGAGAGAAAGAGGTTAGATCTCTGTGTCTTAATGACTTCAGCACATTGCTGGGTCCCTCTATTTCTGGCCACATTTTTTTTAATTGTGTCCTTTGTCATATACCCCTTCAGCGTTCCTGAAATCTCTGGAGATATCCACCTGTCACTGCATCCCCTGCTCTATTTTTCCTGGAAATAGTTACCACTCAGAAATGAACCTTCTTAGGGCAGGATTCAAATCCAAGTGTATATTTGATGTATATATATATTATATATATACAAATGTATATATATATTCAAATGTATAATAGCACAGTATTTGCCTTGCACGCGGCCATCCTGGGTTCAATTCCCAGCATCCCTTAGGGTCCCCTGAGCACCGCCAGGAGTAATTCCTGAGTGCAGAGCCAAGAGGAACCCCTGAGCATCACCGGGTGTGACCCCAAAAGCAAAAAAATAAAAAAGAAGAAATGAACGTAATGAAAAGAAAAGAAATGAAATGAAGTGTCCATATATGATGTAGAGCCCGGCATGCTACCGAGAGGATCCCACCCACACAGCAGAGCCTGGCAAGCTCCCCGTGGCATATTCGAGATGCCAAACACAGTCATCACAAGTCTCACCATGGAGACGTGACTGGTGCCCGCTCGAGCAAATCGATGAGCAACGGGAAGACAGTGCTATAGTGCTATTTATTTCATTGGGCTTTTGGGGGCCACACCTGGTGATGTTCACGGGTTCCTCCTGTCTCTGTGCTCAGGAATCACTCCTGGCGGTGCCCAGGGGACCCTGTGGGATGCCCGGGATGGATCCTGCGTTGGCAGCGTGTAAGGCAAGAGCCCTTCCTGCTGTCATACGATGGCGATTTCCCCAAGAAAGGAACTTTAGACCCTACATAGGACACCTCCTGCATAGACCCTCCTGCCCCCGTGCCAGGCTGTCTTCACTGGGGGGGGTCCCCTCGGAGGGGGGTGGGTTGAGTCTCCCTCCCCGCCCCAAGCAGAGCCCCGGCAGCCGAACACCTCCAGAACCCAGCCAAGGCCATGCTCAAGGCCACCCTCCACACTGTCAGACGAGCTGAGGTCCTAGAACTCTCTAGAATTTCATCCACCTGGAGTCTGCCAAGAGCGCGGGTTTTGCCTCTGTCCAGCTCAAGCCAGAGACGGAGCCCGTGGGCGCCGGTACCGACGCTCACCAGCAGAGGGCGCGCGCACCCAAGACAACGTCGGCAGCCCCCAAAGTGAGGTTCTGGGGTGTGTGTGGGGGTAACCCACAGGGGCGAGATGGGCAGGGTGGGGCCGCTGGGTCTCCCAGGGACGCAAGACGGGGAGGGAGAGAGCCCGGCTTCGAAATGGAGATGTGGGGAGATAGAATTTTAAAGAGGAGCTTTGGGGGTGGGGGAGGGGGGTGACACTCCCAGCAGGTCACATTTATCTCTTCTGAATTTTTTGGTGGGGCCACGCCCAGCCGCACTCAGGGCTGACTCCTGGCTCCCCACTCATGCACACACATATACACATGCACACACAGGCTCACACACATGCACTCAGGCACACACACTCACATGCACACACTAACACACACTCACATGCATGTGTGTGCATGTGAATGTGTGTATGTGTGTGCATGCATATGTTTGAGTCTGTGTGTCAGTGCATGTGAGTGTGTGTGCATGCATGTCAGTGTGTGCATGTGTGTATGCATGTGTGTGAGTCTGTGTGCATGTCAGTGCATGTGAGAGTGTGTGCGTGCATGTGAGTGTGTGTGAGTGTGTGTGTTGGGACACCAATAGTGGTGAGATCAGTCCCTGCCAGCTTCTCTCCTTTCACCCACCTGCTCACAACCATGGCTGGCTCTGGGGGCCTGCCTGGCATTGACTTTCTGAGTGTCCACTGCTGTGTACACTGTCCCTGCCAGCCGGGCCTGAACCCTGCCCTGATAGCTGGTGTAGACACAACTTCCTTTGCCTTCTCGGTGACTCCCTCGGTCCTCACTCCCCTTGCCAGAATTCTTTTGTGTGTGTGTGTTGGGGGGGCGGGGGTTGGAGGTCCCACCCAGCGATGCTCAGGGCTGACTCCTGGCTCTGCACTCAGGGGTCACTCCTGGCGGTGCTTGGAGGACCCTATGGGATGCCGGGGATCGAACTTGGGTCGCCCCGTGCCAGGCCAACGCCCTCCCCTCTGCGCTGTCAGTCAGCCCCTGCCTCTTCTTTCTCCTGATCTCTCGCCCTCTTCCTCTCTCTCTGTCTGTCTCTCTCCCTCTCTCTCCATCTTTCTCTCCCTCTCCCTGACTCCCTCCTTCCCTCTCTCACTCTTTCTCTTCTCTCTCTTCCTCTCTATCCCTTTTTCTCCCTCTACCTCTCTCTCTCCATCTTTCTCTCCCTCCCTCTCTCGCTTTCTTTTCTTCTCCCTCTCCCTCTCTCTCCCTCTCCCTCTCTGTCTCCCTCTCTTTCTCTCCCTCCCCCTGACTCCCTCCATCCCTCCCTCTCTCACTCTTTCTTTTCTTCTTTCTCTCCCTTTCTCTTCCTCTCCCTCTCCCTCTCTCCCAGACTCTCTCCCTCTATCTCCCTCTCTTACTCTCTTTCTTCTCTCTCCATCTTTCTCTCCCTCCCCCTGACTCCCTCCCTCCCTCTCTCATTCTTTCTCTTCTCTCTCCATCTCTCTCCCTTTTTCTCCCTCTCCCTCTCTCTCTCCATCTTTCTCTCCCTCCCCTAACTCCCTCTCTTGCTTTCTTTTCTTCTACCTCTCCCTCTCCCTCTTTATCTCCCTCTCTTTCTCTCTCTCCATGTTTCTCTCCCTCCCTCGACTCCCTCCCTCTCTCACTCTTTCTCTTCACCATCTCTCTCTCCCTTTTTCTCCCTCTCCCTCTCTCTCTCCATCCTTCTCTCTCTCCTGACTCCCTCCCTCTCTTGCTTTCTTTTCTTCTCCCTCTCTCTCCCTCCCTCTCCCTCTCTATCTCCCTCTCTTTCTCTCTCCATCTTTCTCTCCTCCCCCGACTACCTCCCTCCCTCTCTCATTTTATTTTCTTCTCTCTCTCCCTCTCTTACTCTCTCTCTTCTCTCTCTCTCCATCTTTCCCTCCCCCTCACTCCCTCCCTCCCTCTCTCACTCTTTCTCTTCTTCTCTCTCCCTCTCTCCCTCCCCTCCCCCATCTTTGGGGTCCAGGAGAGGAGAGAATCATCTCCTTTTCTTCTGTGCCCTTCAACCCCTTGCCTTGGTCCCCTCCTGGGTCAAAAACGCCACCCCTTAATTGTCAGAAATGCAGCGGGGGGGATTCATTTACCCGCCGTGTTTGTCTCTGCGTGCTTCTCCCTCCTTCTCGGATGTACAGACACTGTCCCTGGGGCTGGCTGAGGCGGGCGGGCGGCGTCTAACGGAGACCGTCTCATCATGTCCCCAGAATAGCCTGTCTCTTTCCTACGCCCGGGGGGGGGGGGCCCAATGGGTCAGTCTGCCCCCCCCCCCCATCTCCGTAGTCACTTTTCCTCCTTGGCTGATGCTCTCTGGAGCCGGTCCTTCCCCCAGGGCTTTCAGGGGCTCTCAGAAACGTTGACCTCTGACTAGACCATCCTCACGGACATGGTCCAAGTTCGTTCCCACGGGAGAGCCAGAGGCGAGAACTCCCGGCCCCCTCGGCTTCCCCACGGCTAAATAAGTCTCGCCAGTGTCTCCCCAGCCCTGACGCTCGGCGTCTCTCTAGCTGCGGCCGCCGTCCGCTGGTCCGTTCTTCAGGGCTGTGACGGTAATTGGGTCGGGCAGGAGCTCCTCCGAGGAAAGACTTTTCCAGAACTCAGTGGCGGCTGGAATGCAGAGGGGGGGGGCACAGCTGGGGTCGAGCCCGAGGCATTTCTTCAGGCGACCCCAGGAAGTCAGCTCAGAATGTTCCAGAATGTTCCTGGGAGTCACCCTGGGTTTCGAGACAGGCCCATCCATGACGGCCCGTTCTTGGGTGGAAATGGCAGGGCGTATCTTGTCCCCAAGTGCTGGGTTGGGAGCCAGGTCAGGGAAGTGGGGGCGTTCTTATTTATTTATTTATTTATTTTTATTTTTGGCTTTTTGGGTCACACCCAGCAATGCTCAGAGGTTATTCCTGTTTGTTTTTTTGCTTTTTGGGTCACACCCAGCGATGCACAGGGCTGACTCCTAGCTCTGCACTCAGGAATCACTCCTGGAGGTGCTCAGGGGACCCTAGGGGATGCTGGGATTTGAACCCGGGTCGGCCGCGTGCAAGGCAAACGCCCTACCTGCTGTGCTATTGCTCCAGCCCCACAGAGGTTATTCCTGGCTCTGCACTCAGGAATCACTCCTGGCAGTACTCGGGGGACCCTATGGGATGCTGGGAATTGAACCCAGGTTGGCCGCGTGCAAGGCAAACTCCCTCCCTGCTGTGCTATCGCTCCAGTCCCCAAAGCCTGTTTTCAATCCTGCTGGCGTTGGAGTCTTTCGTGTGGCCGTGGAATGACCCACTTCCTGTTTGTCCCCGTCCCCACGGCAGCCCTCGAGAGAACCAGCGAGCCCAAAGCGTGATTTCATTCCATTGTCATCGACGTCCTCTGGGTGTCTGTTCACCGACCTGATGTTTAGCTTCTGCAAAAGCATCTCCCATGGGGCTGGAGTGATAGCACAGCGGGGAGGGCGTTTGCGTTGCACTCGGCCAACCCGGGTTCGATCCCAGCATCCCATAGGGCCTGCCAGGAGTGGTTCCTGAGTGCAGAGCCAGGAGGAACCCCTGAGAATCACCGGGTGTGACCCTAAAAGCTAAAAAATCAGATCACGATCACGAAATCCTGCTAATCGTCGATTTCTCGGGCGGGTTCAGTCACGTCTCATTTCGTCCTTTCCCTGAGATCTTAGAAGTCTCTCTCGACTCGGTCCTCCCAATGATGTTGCACTGGGGGCTCTTTCAGGGTCAGGGGAATGAGATCCAGCTTGTTACTGGATTTTGCATATGAATACACCATGGGAAGCTTGCAAGGCTGTCCCATGTGGGCAGGAAACTCTCAGAAGATTGCCAGTTTATCCCAGAGGGAGAAGAAGGCTAAAGATATCACTTCTGAGAGCTTGCTTTTAAATCTCTTTCTGGATGTTGGCCGTTGATGGGATTACACACACCTGGGTTTCTCTGCCAGTACCTTCATGCGTGAGGCCTGTCCGAACGTGTGGAGAGGGGCCTCGAGCATGGCTGTAGCTAGGTTCCGGTGGTCTTCGGCCACCGAGAGCTCTGCTTGGGGTGGGGAGGGAAGCTGGAGCCCATCCCCTCCGAGGGGCCCCGGGGAAGACAGCCAGGTATGCGGGCAAGAGACTCTCTCAAAAATAAATAAATACATAAAGAGATAAATAAGGGGCCGGAGCGATAAAACAGAAGGTAGGGCTATTTGCCTTGCACGCGGTCGACCCGGGTTCGATCCCTGGCATCCTATAGGGTCCCCCGAGCACCGCCAGGAGTAATTCCTGAGTGCAGAGCCAGGAGGAACCCCTGAGCATCGCTGGGTGTGACCCAAAAAGCAAAATAAATAAATAGATAGATAAATAAATAAATAAATAAATAAATAAATAAATAAATAAATAAAATAGCCTCCCGCAATCCCCCCTCACCCGATGCCCATGGTGTTGGGGACTTTCCTTCTTCACCGTTGTCCTTGTTCCTGTCAGAGCCTTGTTGGCAAAAGCTCTTCCGCATTTCCGGCCCATCCTGTCCCCATGTTACAGTCACCCCCCCCCCCCACCGTTGCTCACCTCATTCATTAGGAATTATTTTCATGTCCCACTGATCACTATTCATGCCATTGTGTGTCGCTCGAGGTCACCCAGGGGGAAATCAACAAAACAGAGCAGGAAAGTGACGATCATGAGCGTCACGAATGCCCCTACGAGTCCCAAACAAACGTCACCCTCGAAGTCCCCAGTTGATTCAGGCCTTGTCCTTCCCTTACCAGCATCTCATTAACCTTATTAACCGCTCCACTCTCTCTCCCCATCCCTGCCTCCCTCCCTCACCTCTCTCTCTTCCTTTTTTTTTTTTTTTTTTTTGCTTTTTGGGTCATACCCGGCGATGCTCAGGGCTGACTCCTGGCTCTGCACTCAGGAATCACTCCTGGCGGTGCTGGGGAACCCTATGGGATGCTGGGGATTGAACCCGGGTCGGCTGCATGCAAGACAAACACCCTCCCTGCTGTGCTATATATTTTTTGGCTTTTTGGGTCACACCCGGCGATGCCTGTGGCTCTGCACTCAGGTGCTCAGGGGACCGTATGGGATGCTGGGGATTGAACCCAGGTTGACCATGTGCCTGGCCTATGGCTCTGACACCCCCCCCCCACAATGCTTTCTTATCCGGGGTCTCTTGCTCTAGAATGAAGCTCTGGTTTCCCCACCTCTCAGCCAAGGGGCCTCTTTCCTGCATGAACATCTCTCCCCACTCAGCACTTTTCCTGGCCGCTCAGGAGATCTTACTGATGTACTCTCCAAATGGAAGAAGAAACCCGATGCTCTGAACGAGAGCTCTCCGTTCCTTTCTGTAACGCCGCTGTCTCCCCGTGACCCCCCAGCCACGTCAGTGTTCAGACGTCATCCCAGCTGGCGGCTACTCCACGGACGTCACACGTCTGCTTGTGTTTAAAGCAAGGCCGCCTGGTTGAGTACGATTCTGCTGTCTCTTTGATCTCTATTTGTCTTTAAAAAAAATAAATAAAAGAGTCTTGGGGCTGGAGTGAGAGCACAGCAGGAAGGGCATTTGCCTTGCATGTGGCTTACCTGGGTTCGATTCCCAGCATCCCATGTTTGGAATCCCTTGAGCACTGCCAGGAGTAATTCCTGAGTGCAGAGCCAGGAGGAACCCCCTGAGCATCGCCGGGTGTAAACCAAAAAGGAAAAAAAATCCTAGAACAAGGGCTAGAGCGATAGCACAGTGGGGAGGGCGTTTGCCTTGCATGCAGCTGATCTGGGTTCGATTCCCAGCATCCCATATGGTCCCCTGAGCACCGCCAGGAGTGATTCCTGAGTGCAGAGCCAGGAGGAACCCCCTGAGCATCGCCGGGTGTAAACCAAAAAGGAAATAAAAATCCTAGAACAGGGGCTAGAGCGATAGCACAGCGGGAAGGGCGTTTGCCTTGCTCGTGGCCGACCCGGGTTCGATTCCCAGAATTCTATAGGGTCCCCTGAGCACCACCAGGAGTGATTCCTGAGTGCAGAGCCAGGAGGAACCCCTGAGCATTGCTGGGTGTGACCTCCAATAAATAAATAAATAAATAAATAAATAAATAAATAAATAAAATTTAACAAAGGGTGGTTGGCCAGGGGGCTGGGGGGGGTGGGGCGGGGGGGTGGTGTCTACACGGGGGCAAGGGATGGGGGGAAGAGTGCATCGCGGGGAGCAGGCAGGGGAAATCGCGGGTGGCAGATGGCCATTCCCCGTCTGTCTGTGGCCAGGACGCATCAGGACTAATGCTGTGTGTCCCTGTGGCTCTTTCTCAGGGAAACTAAAGCCGCTGAAATCACAGTGGACGTAAGGATGCTTCGAGGGTCCCGTGAAGGGGAAAGGAAAGACCAAGAATTCACAGTTCCATGGCTGATATGCGTACGGCGCGGAGTTGGCGGCAGGCGGGGAGAGCGTTTGCTTACATTTCAGTTACATTCCGAGTCTCACTGTGCACAATGTGGTGGTTTCTACCATTATGGTCCCCACCCGGCGATGCTCAGGGGTTCCTCCTGGCTCTGCACTCAGGAATCACTCCTGGCGGTGCTCGGGGGACCCTACGGGATGCCGGGGATCGAACCTGGGTCAGCCACGTGCAAGGCAAATGCCCTCCCCGCTGTGCTATCTCTCTGGCCCCCAGAATACAACTTTCTAGGGGTCCCTTCTGGTTTATTTTTATTTTTAGGCTGACACCCTTCCCCTTGTCATGTCACTTGGGGCCACTCTTATGTTTTTAAATGGGAAGAGTCAGGGTCTTCCTGTGCCTGATATTTGATCGCCTGCCCATTATTTTCAGTTAAAATAGCATTTCTAACATTCCCTGTCTGTTCCATCATTTCCCAAAACTCAGTAATTTACTTCTGAATTTTCTGCTTTGTTTTAAGTCAATATTTCTCTTTCTTTCCCTTTCTTTCTTTCTTTCTTTCTTTCTTTCTTTCTTTCTTTCTTTCTTTCTTTCCTCTGTTCCTCCCTTCCTCCTTTTCTCCCTCCCTCCTTCCTTCCTTTCTTTCTTTCTTTCTTTCTTTCTTTCTTTCTTTCTTTCTTTCTTTCTTTCTTTCTTTCTTTCTTTCTTTCTTTCTCTCTCTCAGCTTTTTAGGTTATTCCTGGCTCTGCACTCAGGAATTACTCTTGGTGGTACTCATGGGGTCCTGTGGGATGCTGGGGATCAAACCTGGGTCAGCTCACGCAAGGCAAACACTCTGCTTGCTATATTATTGCTCAGCCCCTAAGTAATATGACTTTTTTTTTTGCCTTTTGGGTCACACCTTAGTTATGCTCAGGGGTTACTCCTGGCTCTTCACTCAGGGATCTCTCCCTGACAGGTCTTGGCATCCTATGAGATGCCAGGATGGAACCCGGGTCAGCCACTTGATGTTTGAACCCGCTGTTCTATATCACTCAAGGCCATGATAATGTCTTTATTTTTTATATTTATTTATTTATTTATTGCTTTTTGGGTCACACCTGGTGATGCACAGGGGTTACTCCTGGCTCTGCACTCAGGAATTACTCCTGGCGGTGCTCAGGGGACCGTATGGGATGCAGGGAATCGAACCGGGTCGGCTGCATGCAAGGCAAACGCCCTCCCCTCTGTGCTATCACCCCATGATGATGTCTTTAAATGGGAAGGGCCTGGGTCCTCCTGTGCCTGATATTTGAGCATCCCCTCTCCCCCTAACAATATTTTTAGTTGAAATAGCATTTCTGGCATTTTCCATGTCATTTGAGCATTTCCCAAAACTCAATGATTTCCTTTGGAGTTTTCTTTTCTTTTCTTTTCTTTTTTTTGGGGGTCCCACCCGGCAATTCTCAAGGGTTCCTCTTGACTCTGCACTCAGGAATCACTCCTGGCGGTGCTCGGGGGACCCTATGGGATGCTGGGAATCGAACCCAGGTGGGCCGCGTGCAAGGCAAACACCCTCCCCGCTGTGCTATCGCTCCAGCCCCAATTTTGAACTTTTCTTGGTGAAGGATGGGGGTGCTTCTAGGCCATGCCTGGTGCTACTTGGGGTTTCCGGTGCCAAACTCTGCGTGGGCCCCTGAGCCTTCCGCCCCCCCAGTCTCCTCCTTCCTGTAAAGCACCTCCTGTAAGTTCATGAGAATCCCCCACCTGATGCCCCCCCACCCTTGTCCAGCTCCAGCAGGAAAAACCCACGTCCTGGGATGGAGTGTTGGGGGTCTGGGTGGGCTCGGTTCTATCTGCCCCTCAGATCTTTCCTTTCTTCCCTCTTCTCCACTCCCAAGAGGCCACACTGAAAATGGGACAATAATCCCCCGTTCTCACCAGCCTTGCACGAGACTGACCCGGGTTCGATTCCCAGCATCCCATAGGGTCCCTCGAGCACCGCCAGGAGTGATTCCTGAGTGCAGAGCCAGGAGGGACCCCTGAGCATCACCAGGGGTGGCCCCCAAAACCAAAAAAGAATTACCCCCTGGGGGCAGGGAACTAGTCCAGGAACCACTTGTGGTACGTGTGACCAGCCCAGGTGTGGACCCTTGTGTCCTGAATACCAGGAAAGGTCCCTGAGCATTGAGCCAGGGATAGCCCCTAAGCACCACCAGGCAGAACTCAGAAGAAAAAAAAAAACTAAAACGGTTATGGTTAGAGAGGGCTGGAGCGATAGCACAGTGGGTAGGGCGTTTGCCTTGCATGCAGCCGACCCGGGTTCGATTCCTCCGTCCCTCTCGGAGAGCCCGGCAAGCTACCGAGAGGATCCCGCCCGCACGGCAGAGCCTGGCAAGCTCCCCGTGGCGTATTTGAGATGCCAAACACAGTCACAAGTCTCACCGTGGAGACGTGACTGGCACCCACTCCAGCCAATCTATGAACAACGGGACGACAGTGATACACGATTAGAGAACTGGAGCGATAGTGCAGCAGGGAAGGCACTTGCCTTGCACATGGCCGACCAATCCCCGGCATCCCATAGGGTCCCCCGAGCACCTCCAGGAGTGATTCCTGAGTGAAGAGCCAGGAGGAACCCCTGAGCGTTGTCAGGTGGGACCCAAACGGTTTGGGGCTGGATCGATAGCACATTGGGGAGGGCATTTGCCTGGCACACAGCCAACCAGGGTTCAATTCCCAGCATCCCAAAGAGTCAGACCCCTTTGGCTGAAGGCAGATGACACGTCCCCCCCCCCCCCCCGCAAGGCACCAAACAGAGCCTGGAGAGAACGAGCTCTCCCTTAGCAAAAATAAAACCAAAAATGAAAAAAACAAAACAAAACAAAACAAAAAAACACAGCCAGACGCCGCCACCAGAAATGCACAGTGAAAACGCCCCCACTTTCTCAAGCAACATTGTAATTCCAGGAATACTTGGAGCGCGTCAAGTGGCGTCTGGGCTAATTGAGGCTTGGGTGGGATGACTAATCCGGGCCTGTGCTTGCGGGGGGGGGGGGGGGGGATGTCAGCACTCGGGGGTCAGCACTCGACTCATTGTCTCCGGTTCAGGATGGTCCCCGGGGCCTTCTCAGGTCTCCGGACCCCTCCCAAAGGGGGGTGTGTGTGGAGTCAGGGCCCCCGGCTCTCCTCAGGAGCCGAGTGACCCACGTCTGGGCTGATGCAAACCTGCTTCAGAGTTTGTTACGTGGACAGGAAGAATTCCCTCGTGGGGCAGTGAGGAAACGCCAGAAACGGGATTTTGCTGGTTGTCTAGGGGTCTGCAAGGGGTGTGAGGGGCTCCCCGCAAATGAATAAGGCTGATTTCCCTGGATCCCAGCTTGATTTTCCTCCTCACTGCATTGTGCTGTCTTTTCGTTTTTATTTTATTATTATTTTTTTTTGCGTCACACCCAGCAATGCACAGGGGTCACTCCTGGCTCATGCACTCAGGAATCACCCCTGGCGGTGCTCAGGGGACCAAATGGGATGCTGGGATTTGAACCGGGGTTGGCTGTGTGCAAGGCAAACGCCCTACCTGCTGTGCTGCCACTCTAGCCTTTGTCTTATCATTTTTATTTTATTTATTTAAAAAAATTTTTTTTCTGGGGCTGGAGCGATAGCACAGCGGGGAGGGCGTTTGCCTTGCACGCAGCCGACCTGGGTTCGATTCCCAGCATCCCCTAGGGTCCCCTGAGCACGGCCAGGGGTAATTCCTGAGTGCAGAGCCAGGAGTAACCCCTGAGCATTGTTGGGTGTGACCCAAAAAGAAAAAAAAAATTTCCTTCACACCTTACATGGCTTGTAAATGTGGAGTATCACGTCTCACTCAAGTGAGAGAAGAAATCCGGAGTCCTGACCTCCTTCGACGGTCAAGAATTAGGGACGCTGTCTCGTTTGCCAAGGCATCAAAAATCAGACGGGCCAGACATGTAATGTGATTTGGAGATGACCGCTGGACTAGAGCAGTTACCGACTGGATTATTCCACGGGACGTCAAAAGAACGCCTGGCCGCCCACCTTCGTGATGGTCAGACGTCTTCATCAAGACCCTGAAGGAACGGTTTGAGGCTCTTCGTGTTCCTAGAGCAAGCAGACGCCATTGGGCCACACTAGGCATGCGACACTGATGAATGGAGACGTTAATGGCGCCCGCTCGAGCAAATCGATGAGCAACGGGATACGACGTGACAAGGGCGCCCGCTCGAGCAAATCGATGAGCAACGGGATACGACGTGACAAGTGAGAATTGACACCTTACATCAACGCTGTATGGGGCTGGAGTGATAGCACAGTGGGGAGGGCGTTTGCCTTGCACGCGGCAGACCCGGGTTCGATTCCCAGCATCCCATAGGGTCCCCTGAGCACCGCCAGGAGTAATTCCGGAGTGCAGAGCCAGGAGTCACCCCTGTGCATCGCCGGGTGGCACCCAAAAAGCAAAACAAAACAAAACAAAAACCAAAAAACACTGTAGTTTGCAAAATTCTTCATGATGGTTTGATACAGGCATTCGACATTCCAACCCTGATACCACCACCATTGCACCTGCCCTCTCCCATGCTCTCCAATCTCGCCAACCTCCTCTTAACTCCGCCCCCACACCAGGCCCTCGATAATTTATGATCTATTTCTTGATATCAGTGGACTGGAGCCACAACACGGCAGGTAGGGCGTTTGCCTTGCACGCAGCCGACCCGGGTTTGATTCCTCCGTCCCTCTCGGAGAGCCCAGCAAGCTACCGAGAGTATCCCGAGTGCACGGCAGAGCCTGGCAAGCTACCTGTGGCGTATTCGAGATGCCAAACACCGTCACAACAAGTCTCACCATGGAGACGTGACTGGTGCCTGCGGGATGACAGTGCTACAGTACTTCTGTCTTGGGGTCACACCCAGCAATGCTCAGAGGTTACTCCTGGCTCTGTACACAGGGATCACTCCTGGCAGGTTCTGGGGACCATATGGGCAAGGGATCGAACCGAGGTCAGCTGTGTGCAAGACAAGTGCCCTCCCTGCTGTACTATTATCACTCTGGCCCCATATGCGCCATTTAAAAATTATTATTATTGGGCTGGAGCAATAGCACAGCGGGGAGGGTGTTGACTTGGCACGCGGCTGACGTGGGTTTGATTCCCAGCATCCCATAGGTTCCCCTGAGCACCGCTTGGAGTAATTCCTGAGTGCAGAGCCAGGAGTAAAAATTATTATTATTTTTTGGCTTTGGGGCCACATTCAGGGAGCACTCCTGGCAGGCTCTGGGGGACTATATGGGGTGCTGGGATCGAACCCAGGTTGGTCATATGCAAGGCAAGTGCCCTGCCCTCTGTGCTATCTATTATTTTTTGACTTTTTTTTTGGGGGGGGGTCCCACCTGGCAATGCTCAGGGGTTACTCCTCACTTTGCACTCAGAGGAATTACTCCTGGCGGTGCTCGGGGGACCCTATGGGATGCTGGGAATCAAACCCGGGTCGGCTGCGTGCAAGGCAAACGCCCTACTCACTGTGCTGCCACTCCAGCCCCCCGCCCCCCCACTGTGTGCTATCTCTTTGGCCCCTTAAAGTTAATTTTATCGACCAGCTGTCCCGATCACGTGTGTTTTCTCAGCCTCCGACAAGCCTTTCCGTGGAATCACCACGAACCTGTGCATCATGCATGATTTACACGTGAATACATGTATGCAGTCTCTCGGTGGCAACCCCACCACTTCCTTCCGTGCTGGGCGGGCCCCTCGCTGGACCCTGGAACCCTTCACGTGGCCCCTGCCAGTTCTTGGTGGCTTCCTGGCACTCTGGTGAGACAAGAGAGTCTGGTCTGGCCTCGTTTATTTCCTCTTGAGGCCAGGAGCAGCCGCTTCTGCCAGTGCTCCGGCCTCTCTGAAGAGGGAAAACGGGCATTTGAAACCGCCACGGAGGTACAAAGTGTGTTCGTGGCTGCGGGCTCGGTTTCTCCTTCCAGGTCTTTTCAGGTTGGTTTGGGGGCCACCCCTGTCTGCCTGCTGGATGGGCCGCCTCCCTCCACCTCCCCACTATCGGTCCTACGGAGTCACTGCTAAGCAGCATGGTCACTGGCTGCCTCCTTTATGGGGAAACCCAGAGAGGTCAAGCCGTTTTCCCACCGCCACACAGTGAGCGCCAGTTCTGGCAGGATGGAGTCCACAGCTCTAGAATCTTCCTTTTCAACTCTTTCTGATTTTCTCCTCCTTCCAAGTAGCTGTGGGGCGCCCCCAGGTGATGCTCCGAGCAGAAGATCTATCACCAGGGCCACCCCTGAGACGCTTAGGGGCCACGCGGTGCTGGGTGCTAACCCTGGGCTGGGCAGGCGCCAGAATTCTTTATTCTGGACCGTCCCTCTACTTCTATTAGATTTTTAAAATTTTGGGGGGGGCTGGAGTGATAGCACAGTGGGGAGGGCGTTTGCCTTGCACGCGGCTGACCCGGGTTCGATTCCCAGCATCCCATAAGGTCCCCCGACCACCGCCAGGAGTGATTCCTGAGTGCAGAGCCAGGAGTCAGCCCTGAGCATCGCCGGGTGGGACCCAAAAAGCAAAAAAAATGAAAAAAATTTAATTTGGGGGGCTGGAGTGATAGCACAGTGGGGACGGCGTTTGCCTTGCATGTGGCTGACCCGAGTTCGATCCCCGGCATCTCATACGGTCCCCCAAGCACCACCGGGAGTGATTCCTGAGTGCAGAGCCAGGAGGAACCCCTGAGCATCGCCCGTCGAGTGTGACCCTCTCCCAAATAAAAAACCGTAAAATTTATTTTGAAATTTTTTTTGGGGAGGGGCTAAGCTCAGCACAAGCACAGTGGGGCTAGGAATTGGGGGGGGTGCTTTTCTGAAAATAGGCTCAAGCTCCCCCCTGCCCCTGCCGGTGATGCTATCGGTGGCCGGGGTGGAGGAGCGACTTTCTGAGCGTCGCACCAGACTGGCTCCGAGAGTAGCGACGTTGCAGCCAGCTGACCCCGAGTGTCCCGCCACCGTCCAGCGTTAGGATGGAAGCTCTGAGCTGCTCAATCCGCACAGACCGACCCAGACCCAGACAGCGTGGGGGTGCAGGCAGCCGGGTGGCGGGGGCCCGAAGCTGGGTCCTGGGTGAGTCGGATTTCAGCATCACATCAGGTCGCTCAGGAATAGGGGGCGGGAGTTCCTGGGCTGCATCAGCCGTGTGCAGCGTGTTCATTCATGACACGGGGAGGAAGGGGTGTATCTGACTGGGGGGAAGTGTGGGAGGGATCATGTGAGCCGAGCTTTATGGAAGTTGCAAATTGGCTTTTCTTGTTCTATTTTGTTTTGGGTTTGGGGCCGTACCTGACGGTGCTCAGGGATCACGCCTGACAGACTCAGGAGGCCAGAGAGGAAACTGAGTCAGCTTCAAGTGAGGCAAGTGCTTCAGCCCCAGGTACTATCTTTCCAGCCCCTCTTATTTATTTAAAAACTGTAGCTCTGTAGCACTGTCGTCCCGTCCCGTTGCTCATCTATTTGTTCGAGCGGGCACCAGTCAAGTCTCCATGGTGAGACTTGTTGTGACTGTGTTTGGCATCTCGAATACACCACGGGGAGCTTGCCAGGCTCTGTGTGTGGGCGGGATATTCTCGGTAGCTTGCTGGGCTCTCCGAGAGGAGCGGAGGAATCGAACCCGGCTTGGCTGTGTGCAAGGCAAATGCCCTCCCCACTGTGCTATTGCTCCAGTCCACAATAGTTCATTATAGATAATATTCAAATACTCACCCCACCAGCAAGCATCTTCCCATCACAATAAGAGGGAAGTGTGTGAAGGTTGTTGTATATCATTTCATCCATTTAAGCCCGTATCTAAGAGAATATAAGCAAGGATGTTAAAAACCAAACAAATGTGTGCTATTTTAGGTACCTCAGTGGGCTAGAGTGTAAGAGGTCGCGTGGCCACATGCTTCAGGAAATACCGCATCGCTCTCTTCCGGGAGCTTTAATTTATAGTCTCTGGATCTTGGCTGTTGAGGAGATTACACGGTGCCAGGGGCAGTTTGCTGGTGTGACTGCCAGGCTACTGGAAAAACTGGGGATCTAGGTGGAGGAGGCCCAGTCCTGATTCAAGCAGGCTTGGCGGTCTCAGTCATGGGTTCCCGCATACCTGGGTTCCTCTGCCGGTTCCTTCATGCGTGAGGCTTGTCCGAGGGTGTGGAGAGTGGCCTTGAGCATGGCTGTGGCTGGGTTCTGGAGGTTTTCGGCTGCTGGGGCTCTGCTTGGGGCGCGGAGGGAAACTCAACCTGCCCACCACTCTGAGTGCTCAGTGAGGACAGCCTGGCGTGGAGGCAGGACATGCTGCCTGCCCGTTTGTTCTTGGAATGAGCTGTTAAAAATTCCAGCACACGGAACCTCTGTCCTATGCCATCCTTCGCTCGTGAAGCCTGCCTTGGCATAGCTTTGATTCCTCACATGTTTGTTCCGTGCCAGCCGCCATCCATGAGCAGGAGACGCCTTGGCTTGGTCTGCAAGCAGTAGCCCTGAGTCCAGGAAAGGTCCTAGCACACGGGGACAAGTGTGGCAGGAGGTGGTGGCCCCAATTCTCAGGGGAGCCCTTTGGGTGTCCGGTAAGGAGGCGCGATCTCTCTCTTCCGGCTCCATCTCCCTGTCCTCAGAGAATCCTCAAGGCTGCTCTTGCTTCCAGGAGGGTCGGAGAATCGACCAGGTGGCCAGCCAGATGCTGGTAGGTCACTTCCATCACAAGGAAGCCCCCACTCTCAGACTCGCCCTCACCCCCTAAATTCTGAAGTCAAGTTTAAGGTCTCTCTGGGACTCAAGGCAGGAGACAGGTCAGGGTTGCCCATTATAAGAACTAGAAGCTTCCACTCAGGGACCTGTTTTCTTTCTTTCTTTCTTTCTTTCTTTCTTTCTTTCTTTCTTTCTTTCTTTCTTTCTTTCTTTCTTTCTTTCTTTCTTTCTTTCTTTCTTTCTTTCTTTCTTTCTCTTTCCTTTTCTTCCTTCCTTTCTTTTCTCTCTCTTTCTCTTTATTTCTTCTCTTTCTTTTTTCCTTCTTTCTCTCTTCCTTTTTTCTCTGTCTCTTTCTCTCTCTTTTTATCTCTGTCTTTCTTCGTTTCTTTCTTTCTCTCTTTCTTTCTCTCTCTTTTTCTTTCTTTCCTTCTTTCTTTTGTTCCTCTTCTGTCTCTTTCTCTTTCTTTTTCTCTTGTCTCTTTCTTTTTCTGCCTCTTTCTCTATTTCTTCTCTTCCTTTTTTCCTTCTTTCTCTCTCTTCCTTTCTTTTTTCTTTCTTTTTCTCTGTCTCTTTCTCTCTTCCTTTCTCTCTTTCTCTCTTTCTTTCTTTCTTTCTTTCTTTCTTTCTTTCTTTCTTTCTTTCTTTCTTTCTTTCTTTCTTTCTTTCTTTCTTTCTTTCTTTCTTTCTTTCTTTCTTTCTTTCTTCTGTTTCCCTTCCCCTCTTTCTCTTTCTTTTTCTTTTTTCCTTTCGGATCACTGGTCTGCCTTCGATATTTCAACTGAATTGCATTTGACCGCTTAAAAACCTACTACCAGATGCTCAGGTCTAAAGATGTAATTGCTCACATCACTGAGTTAAATTCGATTAAAATGGCAGAAACCACAGCGCTAGGGAAGCCGGGCCTTACAGCCCCCTTCGACTGGAACGGAGGCAGGCGGCGTTCCCTGGGAATGCCAGACCCTTCGTTTCATTCCACAATCCCGGGGTCCGTTAGAGGTGGGAGGGGCCCGCAGCCCACACCAGCGGCTGCTGGCACTCTCTTTGAAAGACAGTACAGCCGGAAATGGGATCGAACAGAGCCAGAGCGTTTGGACCGTGGGCTTGCTGTGAGGCCACAGACGGCCCAGAAAGTCTCTCTCTGCAGAGGGAGGCCACACACGCAACCCATAGACTCAGTCACCCAGGGGCCGGCCAAGTGAGGCTGGAGAAATTCGGAGCGTTCGTTCCAGAGACTGTGCATCCAGGCGCTGCCGTGCCTAGCAAGCATTTGCCACGACCCGCAGGGCATTTAAAACATGCATCAGCAAAACTTGCAGCCTTTCCTCTGACAGAGCTCCAGGAGCCCAGCTTGGTACAGTACCCAGTACCCGGTGGTGTCAGGGACGCCGGGCATGCGGCATGGAGGGCCGACGCCGGTGCAGGTAGCAGAGTTTCTGCCAACCTGGCCTCCCCCTCATCCTCTGGATCTGTCTCTCTGTACCCCACAGGAGCGGGCCCGAATCCAGCGCTCAGACAGAAGGCGCTAGGAGGGACAGCGGCCTCATAACAGGTTTCAGATGTCTTTCCTGGTGCACACGCCGCTCAGGGCAAACCCGCAAGCATCCTTCGTGCCGTTGATTAAGTAGGAGACGGTGGCTGTGTCGTCCTGCCCGGGCTTGTGACATTTTAATTGTTGTTTTTGTTGTGTTTCCTTTGCGTTTGGGACCGCACCCAGCGATGATGCTCAGGGGTTCCTCCTGCTTCTGCACTCAGGGATCACTCCTGGCAGTGCTCAGGGGACCCTAGGGGATGCCGGGGATGGAACTCGGGTCGGCCGCGTGCAACGCAAGCAAAGACCTTCTCCGCGGTCCTATTGCTCCAGCCCTGGCTTATAACGTGTTAGTTTTCACTCTCAAAAAGGTGCTCTAGGGGCTGGAGCGATAGCACAGTGGGGAGGGCGTTTGCCTTGCACGCGGCCTGACCCGGGTTCGATTCCCAGCATTCCATAGGGTCCCCCGAGCACCGCCAGGAGTGGTTCCTGAGTGCAGAGCCAGGAGTAACCCCTGAGCATCGCCAGGTGAGACCCAAAAACAAACAAACAAAAAAGGTGCTCTATAGTTAGCCTGGTACATTATCTCTGGGACAAAGGGAGTTTCTGTTTATTGTTTTGGTGGTGGCTGGAAGGAGTCAATCAGATCATACTTCACAACAGCAAAACACAAGAAGGGCAGGGAGCAAATTTGAATGGTCAACAGTGGTTCTATGGTAGCACTGTCGCACTGTCATCCCGTTGCTCATCGATTTGCTCGAGCGGGCGCCAGTCACGTCTCCATGGTGAGACTTGTTGTGACTGTGTTTGGCATCTCAAATATGCCACGGGGAGCTTGCCAGGCTCTGCCGTGCGGGCGGGATCCTCTCGGTAACTTGCCGGGCTCTCCGAGAGGGACGGAGGAATCGAACCCGGGTCGGCCGCGTGCAAAGCAAACGCCCTACCCGCTTTGCTATTCTTCAGTCCGGTTTAACGGTATTGACCAGAATTTTGGAATTTGAGGCATCCCGGGAAGCAGCCAGGATGCTGCTATTAGCTAAGAGATCCTGGAGAAAGGATATTAGATTCCTGGGGTCTAACTCTCTCTCTCTCTCTCTCTCTCTCTCTCTCTCTCTCTCTCTCTCTCTCTCTCTCTCTCTCTCTCTGTCTCTCTCTCCCCTTTCTCTCTCTCTCCTCTTCTCTCTCTCTCTCTTCTCTCTTCTCTCTCACTTGCTCATTTGCTCTGTGTGTGTATGTATTTATGTATTTGGAGATCACTCTGTTCTTTCAATAATAAATAAGAACATTCTGCCCCAGATTTGAAATATTTACACCCCTTCGCTACTTAATTAGAAATAAGGGCTCTCAGTGCTGAGATGCACAGGAGTAAATGTGCTCCGGGGAAGGCCGAACTCTCGGGAAGTTTCAATCCGAAACACTTGTAGGCATGTCACCGTGGGGTGGGGGTTCATGAACTCAGCACAAAGGAGGCGCTTTCCCACATATTTTGTTTCTCCTTCAACCCTTAGAGATTGGTTTTTATTTTTTCCTTTTCAATTTATCTCCAGGTATTTTCCATTGCAAAAATAAGCACTGTCGCACTGTCATCTCGTTGTTCATGGATTTGCTTGAATGGGCGCCAGTCACGTCTCTATGGTGAGACTTGTTGTGACTGTGTTTGGCATCTCGAATACACCACGGGGAGCTTGCCAGGCTCTGCCGTGCGGGCGGGAGACTCTCGGTAGCTGGCAGGGCTCTCCAAGAGGGGCGGAGGAATCGAACCCAGGTCAGACACATGCAAGGCGAACGCCCTCCCCGCTGCGCTATCGCTCCAGCCCCTCACAGCAAGGAGGGCTCTTTTCTGGCACGTGGCTGACCCGGGTTTGATCTCCAGCACCCCATATAGTTCCCCAGGACCCCATCAGGAGTGATGTCTCTAAGCACAGAGCCAGGAGTCAGCCCTGAGCACCACCAGATATGGCCAAAAAGCAAAAAAAAAAAAAAAAAAAAGAAAGAAAAAAGAAAAAGAAAAGAAAAGAAAAGAAAAGGAATGACTTTAAGGAATGGACAGTATTAAGTAGCATATTTTTCTATTCTTTTTTTTCTTTTTTTCTTTTTTTGCTTTTTGGGTCACACTCGGCGATTCTCAGGGGTTACTCCTGGCTCATGCACTCAGGAATTACTCCTGGCAATGCTCAGGGGACCCTATGGGATGCTGGGAATCGAACCCGGGTGGGCTGCATGCAACGCAACCTGCTGTGCTCCAGCCCCCCCTTTTTTTTGTTTTCTTTTCTATTCTTAAATAAAAGAAAACAAGACTTTAGATCTGAAAGGATACTCAAGTAAAAAAAAAATAACAAAACAAAAACATTTTGACATGCTGATCTATTTTCTTCTCAATTTTTTTTTCACCATCACTTAAGAACTTATTTCATTTTGGGGCCACCCTGGTTCAGTGCGTGGGAGACGGTACGTGGTACCTGGATTCAAACCATCGTTGCGGCTACAGCTGTGGGCAAGGTAGGTGCCTTCATCTCTGTGTACTCTTCCCGCCCCCACAACTGACCTTTTCCAGAAAACGCACACACGCAAACATGTGTCTGCCTTTTCGGGATCCGCTGGCCGAGTTCACACCTGATTGATGAGTCTTGGCTGCCTTAAATCTGTAAATGCATTTGGTCCCATTTGTTCAAATCGCTTGGATCCCACAACATGAATTTCAAATGCTTCTGGCTGAGGCTCGGGGTACATTCTGTAACCTTGCAGTAAGTCAGACAGCACCAGTTTGGGGGTTTTGTTTTCCGGAATTAGCCTTTGATAATGGCTCCATGCCACCTGCTGTGACCTCTGCATGGGTGAGCGTCTTACTGGCGGTCATACTTACTTACCAGCTTATAAGGAGAGGCTGCTGAAATCTCAGGGCTGGGAGGAATAGAGACATTACTGGTGCCCACTCGAGTCGATCGACAAACAACTGGATGACAGTGACACAGTGATCCTTTTTTTTTTTTTTGGTTTTTGGGTCACACCCGACAATGCACAGGTGTTACTCCTGGCTCTGCACTCAGGAATTACTCCTGGCAGTGCTCAGGGGACCATATGGGATGCCAGGAATTGAACCTAGGTCGGCTGTGTGCAAGGCAAACGCCCTACCCTGCTGTGCTATTGCTCCAGCCCCCACAGTGATCCTTTTAAATCTATTTTATTTGTTTGTTTGGGGGCCATACCCAGTGGTGCTCAGGGCTTCTCCTGACTCTCTGTTCAGGTTTCTCTCCTGGTGGTGCTCAGAGGAGCACATGGTATTCCGGGGATCGAACCCAAGTCGGTCACATTCAAGGCAAATGCCCTATCTGCTGTACTCTGGCCCCATTACTCATTTATTTTAGTTTTGGAGGTCAGACCGAAGAGTGCTTAGGGTTAACTCTTTTTTTGCTGTTGTTTAATGAATAATCTGCATAACTTTAATAAACTCTTGTACTACTGCTAACGGGTGGAGCGATAGCACAGCAGGGAGGGCGTTTGCCTTGCACGCGGCCGACCCGGGTTCGATTCCTCCGTCCCTCTCGGAGAGCCCGGCAAGCTACCGAGAGGATCCCACCCGCACGGCAGAGCCTGGCAAGCTCCCCGTGGTGTATTCGAGATGCCAAACTCAGTCACAACAAGTCTCACAAAGGAGACGTTACTGGTTCCTGCTTGAGCAAATCGATGAACAATGGGACGACAGTGCTACAGTGCTACTACTGCTAATTGAGTCCATGGAATTGTGATAGTAACTCTTTTTTTTTTTTTTTTGGCTTTTTCGGTCATACTCAGCAATGCACAGGGGTTACTCCTGGCTCTGCACTCAGGAATTACTCCTGGCGGTGCTCAGGGGACCATATGGGATGCTGGGAATCGAACCCAGGTTGGCCACGTGCAAGACAAATACCCGCTGTGCTATCACTCCAGCCCCGATAGTAACTCATTTAACATATACTTATTGACCATTGTCTTTGCTGTCACTCAGTGTAGCTGAGAAGCGTGACAGAAGAGATACCAAGACCCTAGATGCATAAGACTCTGGCTAGGATCTTTTACTTTAAATATTGAGATAACCACGTGAGAAAAATGAAACCTTTCATTTGATACCTGTTCTTTGGCAGTTTATTATTATTATTATTATTATTATTATTATTATTATTATTATTATTGAATTACCATGAGAAACAGTTACAAAGCTTTCATGTTTGAATTTTAGTCATATAATGGTCGAACACCCATCTGTCCATCAGGGCACATTCCCCACCACCCATGTCCCCAGTATCCCCCCCTTTCCCACCCTCCCCCTTTCCCACACTCCTTCCCTTTCCCACCCTCGCCCTGCCTCCATGGCAGACAATCTCCCCCATACTCTCTCTCTACTTTTGGGCATGATGGTTTGCAACACAGATACTGAGAGGTCCTTTATCTACTTTCAGCACATATCTCCTATCTCAGGGTTGACTCCTGGCCCTGAACTCAGAGATAACCACATGAGAAAAATGAAACTTTTCATTTGATACCTGTCCTTTGGCAGTATTTGTTTGTTTGTTTTTGGGTCACACCCAGGGATGCACAGTTACTCCTGGCCCTGCACTCAGAAATTACTCCTGGCGGTGCTTGGGGGACCCTATGGGATGCTGGGAATTGAACCTGGGTAGGCCGTGTGCAAGGCAAACGCCCTACCCACTGTGCTATTGCTCCAACCCCTTGGCAGTTTTTTTTAAATATATATATATATTTTATTGAATCACCGTGAGAAACAGTTACAAAGCTTTCATGCTTGAGTTTCAGTCATATAATAGTCGAACACCCATCCCTCCACCCATGTACATGTTCTACCACCAATGTCCCCAGTATTCCCCCCTTTCCCACCCTCCCCCTGCCTCCATGGCAGACAGTCTCCCCCATACTCTCTCTCTACTTTGGGGCATCATGGTTTGCAACACAGATACTGAGAGGCCATCATGTTTGGTCCTTTATCTACTTTTAGCACGCATGTCCCATCTCAGTGTTGACTCCCTGTACTCAGAGATCTGTCCTGATGGGTTCAGGGGCCCACACGGGGTACCAAGGATTGAACCCATGACGACTGTCTGCTGTACTATCTCTCCAGCCCCCATCAGCTCACCTATCACATCCTTGAGATATCATTCTGAGGTGGCTCATTGACAATATTAACTAATACGTGCTTTAGTTGGATATATTTGGAACAAATAGCTTTTCCTCCATAGTGTATTAATTCCTGGAAGGTTCCACTGGCTGTCATAAATCACATTCATTTCCCAATATTTGCCTTCAAAATAATATTTTATAGCTAGCACAACTTTTACCATAAATCTCAGACTAAATCCTCAGGACAGTTCAGCTTGTCCTTCCCCATGGGGATTCTGTCTCTAAGTCATAACAGCTTGCATAAAAACCATGCATTTATGCTTTCTAGAATGTCCCATTTTGATGCCAGGGTAGTTTTGCCTCTCACCCTGGGTCCATCCCAGTCTGACGGTGGGACCTCCCTTTTGGGCTGTTAAGAGCTACAGCAACCAAAGGCTGAGTCTAGTAATTATGACGGATGCCCAGGGGTAGATATATTTCAGAGTCAATCAACTCCCAAGTATTAGGGGCACAGAATTAATGGTCTTTCTGTGTTTAACCAAAGAACATTGCTCTATAGTAAAGTATGAAGAGGCTGTAGAGGAGATAGAAATGCAAGTATCACTGTATCACTGGCATCCCATTGTTCATCGATTTACTCAAGCGGGCACCAGTAACGTCTCTATTACACTCAGCCCTGAGATTTTAGCAGCCTCTCCTTACTCGTCTTTCCCAACGATTGGAGGCTTTTTCAGAGTGAGGGGAATGAGACCTATTGTTACTATTTTTGGCATATCGAATATGCTACAGGTAGCTTGCCAGGCTCTGCCATGCGGGCGGGATCCTCTCGGTAGCTTGCCAGGCTCTCCGAGAGGTGTGTGTGTATATATATATATATATATATATATATATATATATATATATATATATATATTACTGTAGTTTGGATATGAATACGCCACGGGGAGCTTGCCAGGCTCTCCCAAGTGGGCAATAGACTCTTGGTAGCTTGTCAGGTTCTCCAAGAGGGAGAACTAGGCTAGTAGTTGTCATGCGGCCGCATTGTGGCCATTAACTTAGCACCTTTAATTATATATGTATAAAGTAAGATCGGGGCTAGAGGCAGAGAGTAATTCACTATAAATACAAAGTCCAGAATTACCAGAACGTTTTGGCTTATGGGCAAGTAAGACTGACTTGGGGAACTGTAGCTAGGAGAGGCAAAACAAAAAGGAAAAGATGATGAGGGATGCTAACAAGAGTCCCGTAAGCATCTCTGTGGGGAGGAGATGGGGCCATTCACTGATGAAGCCTAAGACAGTTGGGTTAACAGCCAACACTGTGGTACCCTACACCCCCCCTTCATTCTCTCCTTGGGTCCCTTCTCTCTCCATATCACTGTATCACTGTCATCCCATTGCTTGTCGATTTGCTCGAGCGGGCGCCAGTCACGTCTCCATGGTGCGACTTGTTGTGACTGTGTTTGGCATATCGAATCTGCCACGGGGAGCTTGCCAGGCTCTGCCATGCAGGTGAGATACTCTTTCAGGGGTCTCCGAGAGGGAACAGAGGAATTGAACCCGGGTCAGCTGCATGCAAGGCAAATACCCTCCCTGCTGTGCTATCACTCCAGCCCCTTCTCTCTCTCTCTCTCTCTCTCTCTCTCTCTTTTTCTTTGTTTCTTCTTTTTTTTTTTTTTGCTTTTTGGGTCACACCCAGCGATGCTCAGGGGTTACTCCTGGCTTTGCACTCAGGAATTACTCCTGGCGATGCTTGGGGGACCATATGGGATGCCGGGGATCGAACCCGGGTCGGCCGCGTGCAAGGCAAACGCCCTACCCGCTTTGCTATCGCTCCGGCCCCTCTTTGTTTCTTTTTATTGTTGTTTTGGGACCACACCTGGCAGTGCTCAGCGGTTCCTCCCGGCTCTGCACTCAGGAATCACTCCTGGTGGGTCTCAGGGACCCTATGGGATGCCGGGGTTCGAACCCGGGTTGACTACATGTGAGGCTCTACCCTCTGAACTATCACACCAACCCTCTCCGGTCCCCTTTCTACCAAGTCCTGATTCACATCTTCTCTCTGTCCAGTCCAAACAGATGTGATGACGGCTTCCAGGAACCAGAAACGGGGATGTGGGGTGGGGTGGGGGGCAGTGGATGAGCAGTATATATGACACTGCACCCGGGGGCACCAGTTAGACCCCCTGTGCCAAGACTCATATCCTTGTCCACTTAGAAAGGAGGTCGCTGGGGGCTGAAGCGATAGCACAGCGGGGAGGGTGTTGGCCTTGCATGCGGCCGACCCGGGTTTGATTCCCAGCATCCCATAGGGTCCCCCGAGCACTGCCAGGGGTGATTCCTGAGTGCAGAGCCAGGAGTCAGCCCTGAGCATCACCGGGTGGGACCCAAAAAGAAAAAGAAAAAGAAAAGAAAAGAAAAGAAAAGAAAAGAGAAAAAAGAAAAGAAAAGAAAAGAAAAGAAAAGAAAAGAAAAAAGGAAAGAAAAGAAGGGGCTGGAGCGATAGCCCAGTGGGGAGGGCGTTTGCCTTGCACGCAGCCAACCCGGGTTCGATTCCCAGCGTCCCATATGGTCCCCTGCTCACCGCCAGGAGTAATTCCTGAGTGCAGAGCCAGGAGTAACCCCTGTGCATCGCCGGGTGTGACCCAAAAAGAAAAAAAAAAAAAGAAAAGAAAAGAAAGGAGGTGGCTGTCTTGAGGTCACGCCTGTCTGCTCAGAGCACTGTGGACAACCCCGGTGACTCTGTGTCACCGTCCCTCAGGGTCAGAGATGAGTGATGGCTTCCTGGACTTTGTGGTCCCTTCCTCCCACCAGTGGTTAAGCCAAGGAACTGCGCGTCGCCAGAGATTTCAGAAACTTTCTCTGTGGTCCCTGGATCCTGGGGCACTTACCCTCCCGCCCATCGCCATGGCAACGCCCCCTCCCCCGCTCAGAACTCCCCTCGCACCCTCGGACCTCCTGGACCAGCCACCCTGATGCCTCATTTGTAAAATGCATGTCCAAGTGGTACGGTGTCAGGGTTGCGGATGTCGTCGTGGGGTCGACGAGCAGAGGCAGGAATGGGGGGGTGAGGGAGGCTGGTTGTCACCATTTCAGAGTCACCGCTGTGGCTCCTCGGGGGACTTGTTGAGCAACAGAGGAAGGGCGCGAGCTTGCGAGCTGCTGTCCTCCAAGCAGCTGACTCAAGACGCCCCAGCTGCTGGCACCCCGGGCGTCTGTGCCTTGGGTTGAGAGGTGGGAACTGCACAGGATGCGCCAAATAAGCCTCCCGACCAGATGCAGTTACCTACTTTGCTGTTTGCTCTGCTTTTATTTTTATTTATTTTTATTTTTATTTATTTATTTGCTTTTTGGGTCACACCTGGCGATGCACAGGGGTTACTCCTGGCTCTGCACTCAGGAATTACCCCTGGCCCTGCTCAGGGGACCATATGGGATGCTGGGATTTGAACCCGGGTCGGCCGCGTGCAAGGCAAACGCCCTACCCGCTGTGCTATCGCTCCAGCCCCATGCTTTTATTTTTAACCTTTTCCCCCCACCCCGTACCTTTATTTTTATTTATTTATTTATTTATTTATTTTGCTTTTTGCGTCACACCCAGCGATGCTCAGGGGTTACTCCTGGCTTTGCACTCAGGAACTGCTCCTGGCAGTGCTTGGGGGACCATATGGGATGCCGGGGATCGAACCCGGGTCGGCCGCGTGCAAGGCAAACGCCCTACCCACTGTGCTATCGCTCCGGCCCCATCCACCCCGTACCTTTAAATTTAAGAAATATGAAGTTGAGTGAAAGTTCCTGGTTGGTATCAGGCCTCCGCACACAACCATCACGGCTGTGAGGATGGAGGTGGATTTAATTGCATCATCATCATCATCATCATCAATGTTTTTCAGTGTGGGGGCCACATCTGCTGGTGCTCAGGTCTCACTCCTGTGCTCAGGGATTACTCCCGACTCTTTGCTCAGGGATCAGTCCTGGCTGTGCTCAAAGATGACTCCCGGCTCTGTGCTCAGGGCTGATTCCCAGCTCTGTACTCAGGGCTGACTCCGGGCTCTGTGCTCAGGGCTCACTCCCAGCTCTGTGCTCAGGGCTGACTCCTGCCTCTGTGCTCAGGGCTCACTCTCAGCTCTGTGCTCAGGGCTCACTCTGGCAGGACTGAGGGTGCCAGGGGTGGAACCCAGGTCAGCCCCCTGCAAGGCAAGCACCCTACCTGCTGCTCTATCATTCCAGCTCCACCAAGGGAATTCTTATATTTTTCTAATTTATTTTTTAATTTACTTTTATAAAGTTGTTCCTGATGGTTTATGGCATTTAATATTCCAACGCCAACCCCACCACCATTGCACCTTCGTACCACCATTATTTCCAATTTTCCTAACCATCACCCCAGCCTGCCCACCGAGGGAATTCTCCAAAAGCCATTCGCAGATTAACAAATGCCCTTGAAAAAAAAAAAAGGGTCAAGGACACACCCTTAGCGCAAGTATCTCTCTTCCGGTTTAGGTTCTGTTCCAGAATGACATTCTCTTACTTGTTTTTTTGCAAGTCAGAAACATCCCTGAATACACACATGTGTCCATGCAACTATCTCTTTTTTTATGCAGATGAAAGTAGATGGGGGACTGGAGTGATAGTAGGGCATTTGCCTTGCATGCTGCCGACCTGGGTTCGATTCCCAGCATCCCATAGGGTCCCCTGAGCACCGCCGGGGGTGATTCTTGAGTGCAGAGCCAGGAGTGACCCCTGTGCATCACCGGGTGTGACCCAAAAAGAAAACAAAAACAAAATAAAATAAAATGCCCCTTCCAATTGCGAAATGGAATTTTCTCTTGCCTTCTCTATTTCGTTTGTGAAATCAAACGCCCCCAAAGCCCGCTAATAATGCAACTCAGGACTCTTCGACCTGCCTCCCATTTTTCATTCTATTTGTTCCTTTCATTCTATTTTCATTCGATTTCAACCCTTCCTGGGCTGTTTTGCCCCCAGATCCGAGCCATAAATTGTCCTGTGCTCCCCGAGCAAACAACACCAGATTGGGGCTCCTGCTTGCTGCTGAAGTAACCGAGGCCACGAGAGTGTCAATAACGACAAATCTGGATACAATTCAGGGGGCCACTGTCGTGACAGGGCACTGGCATTCCTGAATGCGCAGAAGCAAGAGTGGAGAGTCTGGAGAGAAGGGGGAGAGGGACAGACAGACAGACAGACAGACAGACAGATACAGACAGAGAAATGGGGGCGGGAATGCGAGGGAAATGGAGAGAGAGACAGAGACAGACAGAGACACAAGACAGATAGAGAGATGGGGGAGGGAGAGAGAAGGAGAAGAGAGGGAGATGGAGAGAGAGAGGGAGACAGGGAGAGACAGAGAAAGAGAGAGAGCGAGATGGAGAGAGAGACAGGGAGAGGGAGAGTGAAAGAGAGGGAGAGAGGGACAGAGAGAGAGGGAGAGAGGGAGCGAGAGAGACAGACAGAGAGATAGAGAGACAGGGGAGGGAGAGAGGGAGATGGAGAGAAAGAGGGATGACAGACAGAGACACAGACAGATAGAGAGATGGGGAGAGGGAGAGAGAAGGGGAAGAGAGAGAGACAGAGACAGAGAAAGAGAGTGAGGGGGAGAGAGGGAGATGGAGAGAGAGGGAGACAGGGAGAGACAGAGAAAGAGAGAGTGGGATGGAGAGAGAGACAGGGAGAGGGAGAGAAAGATGGAGAGGGAGAGTGAAAGAGAGAGAGAGGGGCAAAGAGAGAGGGAGAGAGGGGGAGAGGGGGAGGAGAGGGAGCAAGAGAGACAGACAGACAAAGAGATAGACAGGGGGAGGGAGATGGAGAAAGAGAGGGACAGACAGACAGACAGATACAGACAGAGAGATGGGGGAGGGAATGAGAGGGAGATGGAGAGAGAGAGACAGACAGAGACACAAGACAGATAGAGAGATGGGGGAGGGAATGAGAGGGAGATGGAGAGAGAGAGACAGACAGGGTGACGACAGAGCAGGAAGCCCAGGCCAGGGGCAGGGTTGGATAAATCGAGTTCAGAGCCTCCAGAGACTCCTTCCTCCAGGGAGAGCCTGAGATTGCACAAGGCAGAGACTCCCGTGGTGGTGCTCAGGGAAGCAAGAGGCATTATTGCCCCCGGCACAGAAGGGCGGATGCAAAGAGAAGCGAACATTTCAGGGCTTCCAGCAGCCACTCCAGAGGGCCCCGGGGCCACTGGCTACATGCATGGGCAAAGCGACAGAGAGAGGGGCAGAGGGGACCTGGGGCCCCAGGGATATCTCCGGGCCCACCACCGAGGCGGATTCTCTGCTTGTTCTTTGTTGTTCTTTGCGGAACGCCCGTAAACGTTTTTTTTTTGCTCCGGGCTTATCAGCTGTGAGACAACCTTGCTGTTCAAAGGGAAAAGGGAAAAAACATTATCTTGGGAAACATCACAGGGAGACAGTCATGACACACGCCAGGGACTGAGAGGAAGGCGGTTCTCTCTAGGGGTGTCAGATGAGGTTACTGCAGATAGAACCTGGTGTGCCCCTGAGTGCTTGCCCTGTCTCTGCAGCTCAGAGCTGCTGATCTGTTTAGAAATTTTTGTTTTGTTTTGTTTAGCTTTTTGGGTCACAGCTGGCAATGCACAGGGGTCATTCCTGGCCCTGCACTCAGGAATTACCCCTGGCGGTGCTCAGGGGACCATATGGGATGCTGGGAATCAAACCTGGGTTGGCCGCATGCAAGGCAAATGCCCTACCCGCTGTGCTATTGCTCCAGCCCCTAGAAATTTTTTTTTCTTTTCTTTTTGGGTCACACCCGGCGATGCACAGGGGTCACTCCTGGCTCTGCACTCAGGAATTACCCCTGGCGGTGCTCGGGGGACCCTATGGGATGCTGGGAATCGAACCCGGGTCAGCCGCGTGCAAGGCAAACGCCCTCCCCGCTGTGCTATGGCTCCAGCCCCTGTTATTCTATTGGCCACAGAACTGGTTGAGGCTCAGAGTTCAAACCGATCCAGAGACCAACACGCTGCCGATTCCTCCACCAAGATCCCTGGGGCTGTGAGAAATCGGGGTCCTCTATAGGATGGCGGGGAGACAGGCAGTTAGACTCCAAACTCACCATCTCTGGCCACAGAGGCCAAATCTCATCTTCCTTTGGCATCTAAAATCAGCCCCCAGCTGGGGCTAGAGCGATAGCACAGCGGGTAGGGCGTTTGCCTTGCACGCGGCCGACCCGGGTTCGATTCCCAGCATCCCATAGGTTCCCCGTAAGCACGGCCAGGGGTAATTCCAGAGTGCAGAGCCAGGAGTAACCCCTGTGCATCACTAGGTGTGACCCAAAAAGCAAAATAAATAAATAAATAAAAATCAACCCCCAGCTGGAATAAAGAAGGGGTCACTGAGTCAGGGATGGTTGGAGGGATGCTCGGGATGGGAGATATGTGATGAGAGTAGATAAAGGACCAACCGTGACGGCCTCTCAGTGTCTGTATTGTAAACCATGATGCCCCAATGTAGAGAGAGAGTGTGGGGGAGATTGTCTGCCATGGAGGCAGGGGGAGGGTGGGAAAGAGGAGGATACTGGGGACATGGGTAGTGGGGAATGTGCCCTGGTGGAGGGATGGGTGTTTGATCATTGTATGGCTGAAACTCAAACATAAAAGTTTGTAACGGTAGCTCATGGTGATTCAATAATCACTATCACTCATCCCATTGCTCATCGATTTGCTCGAGCGGGCACTAGTCACGTCTCCATGGTGAGACTTGTTGTGACTGTGTTTGGCATCTCGAATACGCCACGGGGAGCTTGCCAGGCTCTGCCGTGCGGGCGGGATCCTCTTGGTAGCTTGCTGGGCTCTCTGAGAGGGACGGAGGAATCGAACCCGGGTTGGCCGCGTGCAAGGCAAACACCCAACTAATAAAAAAAAAAAATTGGTCCTCTTCATATCTGGCATTCTCCCCTGCAGATGCTCTTTGATTTTTTTGTGTGGGGGGAGGTTTGGGGAACAGGGGGCTTGGGGGACTGGCACAGTCCTAGGGGCCACTCCTGGCGGTGCTCTGGGGACCGTGCAATGCCACTTTTCAGTGCCAGCCTTCCCTCATGCCATTCGGGCACTCACGCCCCATGCCCCGGCTCCTGGTGCCTTAATCGTCATGAGGAGAGTCTGGGGTGCAGAGAGGGAATGATGCAGGGACCCTTGTGGGTTCCGGACCAGACACTCACGGGTCCCCGCGTCTTCATGGCGGGCAGATGGGAAAGCGGGCACTACTGGTGGCGTGTCTGCATGCCAGGGGCTGGCTCAGATACAGAGGTGGCCTCGGTCAGAAACCGTTACGGGGGGCTGGAGCGATAGCACAGCAGGGAGGGCATTTGCCTGGCACGTGGCCGACCCGGGTTCGATTCCCCGCATCCCATAGGGTCCCCCGAGCACCGCCAGGAATGATTCCTGAGCACAGAGCCGGGAGTCAGCCCTGAGCATCGCCGGGTGGGACCCAAAAAGCAAAAAAAAAAAAAAAAAGAAAGAAAGAAACCGTTACGGGCCAGGGCCAGGGCATGTGTTCGCCCTGCCTGGTGCCCTCCCGACTTCGACATCTCTGTCCAGCCGTCTCTGTCCACCCTGCTGACCACAGCGCGGGCTCACTTGGGCCCGGGGAAGGGCAGCTTTGGTGGGTCATGAAAGACAGCCAGAGCCTGAGAGGAACTGAATGTTCTCATTTGCGGCGAGACGTTTGCCAAGCCAACCCCGAGCTCTTAGGATTCTGTGTGTGTGTGTGTGTGTGTGTGTGTGTGTGCGTGTGTGTGTGTGGTGGGGGGGGTGTTGGGGTGTTCAGGCCAACAAAGCCCCCGACTGGGTCCGGAATTGGACGTGGAGCCCGGTGGTTAGCGCGGGCGGGAGGAGGGGCACTGCATCGCAGCGGCTGCCTTGACCCTGCCCGAGTTCAAGCTTCAGTGCCGTGTGCCAGGAAAGACACCGGGACCTGCTCCACGGGCCCAGGCTGCGTCCGGGCTCTTGAAAGCGTCTGGCGTCAACTGGCGCCTCCCGAGTGATCCCACATGCCAAATCCTTGTTTCCCGAGAGCCAGCCCGGGGCGCAGGGCAGGGGCCGTGAGGGGCTGCTTGGCATCGTCTTGGCGACGCGTGTGCCCTTTTTTTACCTTCCGCACCCCAGTGCTCATCTTTATTTTATTTTTATTTTTGGGGGTAGGGCTGGAGCGATAGCACAGCGGGGAGGGCGTTGGCCTTGCACGCGGCCGACCCGGGTTCGATTCCTCTGTCCCTCTCGGAGAGCCCGGCAAGCTACCGAGAGGATCCCGCCCGCACGGCAGAGCTTGGCAAGCTCCCCGTGGCGTATTCGAGATGCCAAACACAGTCACAACAAGTCTCACCCTGGAGACGTGACTGGCACCCGCTCGAGCCAATCGATGAGCAACGGGACGACAGTGCTCCAGTGCTATTTGGGGGGCCTTCTGGGTCCCACCCGGCGATGCTCAGGGCTGACTCCTGGCTCTGCACTCAGGAATCACTCCTGGCGGTGCTCGGGGGACCCTATGGGATGCCGGGGATCGAACCGTGGTCGGCCGTGTGCCAGGCCAAGGCCCTCCCCGCTGTGCTGTCGCTCCGGCCCATATTATTATTATTATCATTATTATTATTATTATTATTATTATTTTTGCATCATACTTGGTGGCACTTAGGACCCCTTTGCTTGGAGCCTGGGGGTCACTCCGGGTGGTCTGAGATGTGTTGTCAGGGGTCCCAGATGCAAAGTCTGTGCCTGGGCTCTTGGAGTCATTTGTCTCCTGGCCCTGACACCTGCTTGATCTGGGGAAGGAGACCCCCAAGGGCGCCTGGGTGGAACTGTGCGACGCTGGGGGCTTGTCACAGACATTCCCTCAAAGGGCTGAGAGAGGGTAAGAGTTCCTGCCACAGGGGGCTGGGGTGAGAGCACAGCGGGGAGGGTACTTGTCTTCCTTCCTTCCTTCCTTCCTTCCTTCCTTCCTTCCTTCCTTCCTTCCTTCCTTCCTTCCTTCCTTCCTTCCTTCCTTCCTTCCTTCCTTCCTTCCTTCCTTCCTTCCTTCCTTCCTTCCTTCCTTCCTTCCTTCCTTCCCTCCCTCCTTTCTTCCCTCCTTCCTCCCTCCCTCCCTCCCTTCTTTCCTTCGTTCCTTCCTTCCTTCCTCCCTCCCTTCTTCCTTCCTTCCTTCCCTCCCTCCTTCCTTCCTCCCTTCCTTCCTTCCTTCCTCCCTCCCTCCCTCCCTTCCTTCCCTCCCTCCCTCCCTGCTTTCCTTCCTTCCTTCCTTCCTCCCTCCCTCCTCTTCCTTTCCTTCCTTCCTTCCCTCCTTCCTTCCTTCCTTCCTTCCTTCCTTCCTTCCTTCCTTCCTTCCTTCCTTCCTTCCTTCCTCCCTCCCTCCCTTCTTCCTTCCTTCCTTCCTTCCTTCCTTCCTTCCTTCCTTCCTCCCTCCCTCCCTTCTTTCCTTCCTTCCCTCCTTCCTTCCTTCCTTCCTTCCTTCCTTCCTCCCTCCCTCCCTCCCTCCCTCCCTCCCTTCTTTCCTTCCTTCCTTCCCTCATTCCTTCCTTCCTTCCCTCCTTCCTTCCCTCCTTCCTTCCTTCCTTCCTTCCTTCCTTCCTTCCTTCCTTCCTTCCTTCCTCCCTCCCTCCCTTCTTCCTTCCTTCCTTCCCTCCCTCCCTCCCTCCTTCCTTCCTTCCTTCCTTCCTTCCTTCCTTCCTTCCTTCCTTCCTTCCTTCCTTCCTTCCTTCCTTCCCTCCCTCCCTCCCTCCTTCCTTCCTTCCTTCCTTCCTTCCTTCCTTCCTTCCTTCCTTCCTTCCTCCCTTCTTCCTTCCTCCCTTCCTTCCCTCCTTCCTTCCTTCCTTCCTTCCTTCCTTCCTTCCTTCCTTCCTTCCTTCCTTCCTTCCTTCCTTCCTTCTTTCCCTCCTTCCTTCCTTCCTTCCTTCCTTCCTTCCTTCCTTCCTTCCTTCCTTCCTTCCTTCCTTCCCTCCTTCCTTCCTCTCTCCCTCCCTTCCTCCCTTCCTTCCTGGGGGCGGGGGAGGGGAACGCAGACCCCGAGGTGCTCCAGGCTTACTCCCAGCTCTGTGCTCACAGCTGACACCTGGTATAGCTGGAACCGAGCTCTCGGGCCCATTGCACGCGCCCTCCGGGGCCCTCTCACTCCCTGCTCCGGGGGCTGAGTGATGCTGGCCTGGGTCTCCCCCCCACCCGCCCCACCTCACCCCCCCTCGTACCCGCAAGCAGAACTGGCTCCGGCCTCCGCCCAGTGGGCCCGTGGTTGGCCGAGCCAGCAGAGGGGCACCCTGGCCGGCGTTGGGCAAGGCTTGGCAGCCCGCCTCCGTGTTCGCTTTTGGGGAGAGACTCCACACGGGGCGGAGTCCGGGGCTGACTCTGGGCTCTGTGCTCAGGACAGACTCCCTCTTGGCGGTGCTCAGGGATGCCGGGGACCGAACTCGGGTCAGCCGCGTGCCAAGCCGACGCCCTCCCCCGCCAGCCGAGAGGGGGATGGCAGTGGCCAGAAGGACCCAGGTCGTGGCCTCCCCCCCTGCGGGGGGTCCCTGCCTGTCCCCTCCGGCTCACGCCACACCCGGAGCTCGGCAATGTGGGTCTCGGGGCTTCCTTGGAGCCGGCCCCCGCCCGGCCTAGTTTTCCTCTCCAGCCTTGGGGTTTGGGAGCCAGAGCCACGCAGGGCTCCCCTCTCTCCCCCCCTGCCCTCACACGCACCCCTCCGCCTGCCCCCATCTCTGAATAGTCCAGAAGGCAAAGCTAGGTGCCCTACCTGGCACCCTCCCCGCCCGTGTGTGTGTGCGTGCGTGTGTGCATGTGTGCGTGTGCGCGTGTGTGTGTCTGTGTCTGTGTGTCTGTGTGTACGTGTGCGCGTGTGTCTGTGTGTGCGTGTGTGCATGTGTGTGTGTCTGTGTGTGCGTGTGTGCATGTGTGCATGTGTGTGTGTGTCTGTGTGTGCGTGTGTGCATGTGTGCGTGTGCGCGTGTGTGTGTCTGTGTGTGCATGTGCGCGTGTCTGTGTGTGCGCGCATGTGCGTGTGTGTCTGTGTGTGCGTGTGTGCATGTGTGTGTGTCTGTGTGTGCATGTGTGTGTGTCTGTGTGTGCGTGTGTGCATGTGTGTGTGTCTGTGTGTGCATGTGTGTGTGTCTGTGTGTGCATGTGTGTGTGTCTGTGTGTGTGTGTGTGTGTGTGTGTGTGTGTTCTCCAGGGGGAGGAGAAAGAAGGCTGGAAGGGGCAGGTGGGAGAAGGGGAGAGGGGAGAGGGTTAGAGGGGTTCCCCCCTTGCCCCGCAAAGCTCAGAGCCCTGAGGAAGAGGGTCCCCAAAATCCTACCCTTCGCCCACCCGCTGCGCCTCTGAAGAAGCGACCCCCACCTCCCCTGCCCCCCTGCACCTCACCCCTTCCTGCTTCTGTGCCCGGGCTGTGTCTCTGTCTGCCTCCTCTCTTCCCAGCCCCCTCTCTCTCCCCTCCCCTCCCCACTTCCCCCCTGCTTTAAGATTCAGTCCCTCTCACTGTCTCTGGGCCTCTCTCTCCTCCAGCCTCTCCTCTCCCCTCTTCTTCTTCTTCCTCCCCCCCCCCCCCCCCCCGTCTCCTGTCCTCCCTCCACCCAGGCCCCGGCCATTTCTCGCCTTCTCTCCCCTCCTCCCTCCTCCCCCCTCCCCGCTGTGCTCTGTGGCTTTCTCTGACTCGCCCCCCCACCCTCCCCCCAGTTTCCCGCCTGAGCTGTTTACCTGCAATCCGGAATCCCTCGGGGTCCAGAGTGTCGGTCCCCCGGCCCTGCCAGCCCACCCCACCCCCCTACACCCCTCCCGGCTCCTCTGGCGTCCGTAAACCCGCCCCTGCAGCTCATCCTCGGGCCGGCCCGGAGAGCTGCACCCCAGAAGGGGCCTCTCAGCGCCCTGGCTGCTGGCGCTTCCCAGCGCGGCAGATAGAGCCGGGTGGGGGGGAGGGGGCCAGGCTTCCCGCGGGGGAGATCAGAGCGGACCCCGCGGCTTTCCTGCCTTGGGGGGTGCCCAGGCTCTGGGGGGGGCTGGGGGCAAGCCGGGTGGTGCTGGTGGCGGGAGCTGGGGTGCAGGACTGGGTCACAAACAGATGGTCCACAGGGTTTGCTCTGCAGAGAGACTCGAGCTGTGCTCCCGGCCCAGTTAATTGCCTTTGCCGCCTTTCTGGGCACAGAACGTGTGTGTGTGTGTGTGTGTGTGTGTGTGTGTGTGTGTGTGTTGCACAGAACGGTGTGTGTGTGTGTTGCACAGAACGGGGTGTGTGTGTGGGGGGGTGCCTCTTATCAGCCAGTTTGTTCTGTGTGTGTGTGTGTGTGTGTTGCACAGAACGGGGTGTTTGTGTGTTGCACAGAACGGGGTGTGTGTGTTGCACAGAACGGGGTGTGTGTGTGGGGGGGGGTGCCTCTTACCAGTCAGTTTGTTCTCTGTGTGTGTGTGTGTGTGTGTGTGTGTGTGTGTGTGTGTAGGCAAGCAGGTAGCCGGGATGAAACTGAGGAGGGGGGTGGCCTGGCCTCTGGCTGCCCCTTTGAAGTGATCCACTTTACAGATGCTAATACCTGGGCTCAGACGAGGTAGGGGGGGTGGGGGTGGGGGGTGGGGCTCAGCCTTGGGTCCGGCTAAGAGCGGAGAGAGGAGGGTCTTGGTGGGACGCTAAAGAGGAGCTTCCCTCTGGGAGCCGAGACAGACAGACAGACAGACAGACAGACAGACAGACAGACAGGCAGGCAGGCAGGCAGGCAGGCAGGCAGGCAGGCAGGCAGGCAGGCAGGCAGGCAGGCAGGCAGACAGACAGACAGACAGACAGACAGGCTGGCAGGCAGGCAGGCAGGCAGGCAGACAGACAGACAGACAGACAGACAGGCAGGCAGACAGACAGACAGACAGACAGACAGACAGACGGACAGACAGGCAGGGACCCTGCTCGGCAGGCCCGGGCTGGGGGGGAGACTGGTGGGGGCCCGGGAAGGGGAGGGAGGGTGAGGTGGGGCGTTGGTGGGTTGGTCATGATGTCACCGCCCGAGTTACAGCAAGAGGAAAACACAGGGAATGGCTCAACCTTTTTTTTTTGTGTGTGAAACTTTGGAGCTGAAGGAGAGAGGGAGAGAAAGAGAGAGAGGGAGGGAGAGAGAAAGACAGAGGGGGAGTGAGGGAGAGGGAGAGGGAGAGAGAGAGGTGGGGAGAGAGGGAGGGAGAGAGAGAGGGAGAGACAGAGACAGAGAGGGAGGGAGAGAAAGAGAGAGGTGGAGAGAGAAGGAGAGAGACAGAGACAGAGAGGGAGGGAGAGAGAGAGACAGAGAGGGAGAGATAGAGAGGGAGGGAGAGAGACAAAGAGGGAGGGAGAGAAAGAGAAAGAGAGGGAGAGAGAGAGGGAGGGAGGGGGAGAGAAACAGAGAGGGAGGGAGAGAGAGGGAGAGAGACAGAGAGGGAGGGGAAGAGAGGAGAGAGAGGGCAGGGAGAGAGCGGAGAGGAGCAGGCGGCAGGGGGAGGCTGCCCTGGCTGCAGGGTGGCGGTGGGGTGGCCCTTGACCGGGTCACCCTCAGAGCAGGGCCAGCCCCGGGCCGGGAGCGTCTGCGCCCAGATGGGGCCCCCAGCGCGCTGCACAGGGGCTGAGATGAATGGTAGGACCCCCTCCCCCAGGGCGGCCCCCTCCTCGCCTGAGCCTCCTCGTCCCCCCCCTCCCCTGCCCTTCGGGATGCCGGCTCAGCCCACCGCCCGCCAGCCTGCTCTGCTCACACCCGAGTCCAGCCCAGAGCGGGGTCTGTGCAGCCTCCCGTGTGTGCCTTCACGCCCTCCTCTCCTCGGGGTCTGGCCTGGAGGGGCCCGTGGGTGCCGCTGGGGAACCCCCCGCCCCCGAGCATGGGGGAAAGGGGAGGTGTCAGTCCAGTCGGGCTGCCTGGAAGAGGAGGACCAGGGCGGCTAGAGCTGGAGGGACAGATGCCAGTTTCAAGTGGACATGGGGAGTCCTGAAGTTCCCCCCACCGCCCCCTGCATATGATCCCCCTGCCCGCGCGCGCGTGTGTGTTGTGTGTGTGTGTGTGTAGGGAATATGTGTGTATGTGTGTGTAGAGAAACATGTGTGTATATGTGTGTGTAGGGAACAAGTGTGTGTATGTGTGTGTGCAGGGAATATGTATATGTGTGTGTAGGGGAATATGTGTGTGTAGGGAATGTGTGTATATGTGTGTGTAGGGAATGAGTGTATGTGCGTAGGGAATGTGTGTGTGTGTGTGTGTAGGAAATGTGTGTGTGTGTGTAGGGAATGCTGTGTGTGTGTAGGGAGTGTGTGTGTGTGTAGGGAATGTGTGTGTGTGTAGGGAATGTGAGTGTGTGTGTGTAGGTGAGTGTGTGTGTGTGTAGGGAATGTCTGTGTGTAGGGAGTGTGTGGTGTAGGGAATGTGTGTGTGTGTGTAGGGAGTATGTGTGTAGGGAATGTGTGTGTGTAGGGAAGTGTGTGTGTGTAGGGAATGTGTGTGTGTGTAGGGAGTGTGTGTGTGTAGGGGAGTGTGTGTTTGTGCGTGTGTTTGTGTGTGTGTGTGTGTGTGTGTGTGTGTGTGTGTGTAATGGGGCCCACTGAGCCCACTGACCAGGCTCAAACACACCCTGCCGCCTGCCCCATTCTCTTCCAGGGAGTGCTCACAAAGGAGGTGCTCGCCCCCTTGCTCACCCCTTGTGGGGCTGCCTGGGGCGCCCAGTGACGGGAACTGGGGGGAAGGCAGCAGCGGGACCCTCCCTCTGTCTCCAGAGCCGGCTGGGAAGTGACCTGGAGGGGAGCAGGGCAAGGGGGGGAAGGGGGAGCAGAGGGGGAGAGGAGGGGGGAGCAGGGGGGGGCAGAAGGGGAGGAGGGCAGAGGGGGAAGGGAGATCAGAGGAGGAGGGGGCAGAGGGGGAAGGGGGGGCAGAGGGGAGGGGGGGAAGCAGAGAGGGAGGTGGGATCAGAGGGGGAGGGGGACCAGAGGGGGACGGGGGCAGAGGGGGAGGGGAGCAGAGGGGGAGGGTGGGATCAGAGGGGGAGGGGAGCAGAGGGGTGAGGGGGGATCAGAGGGGGAGGGGGGCAGGGGAGAGGGGGATCAGAGGGGGAAGGGGGCAGGGGGGAGGGGGCAGAGGGGGGAGGGGGCAAAGGGAGAAGGGGGATCAGAGGGGGGAGGGGATCAGAGGGGTAGGGGGGCAGAAGGGGTAAGGGGAGCAGAGGGGGAGGTGGGATCAGAGGGGCAGGGGAGCAGAGGGGGAGAGGGGGAGCAGAGGGGGAGGGGGAGCAGAGGGGGAGGGGAGCAGGGGGGAGGGGGGCAGAGGGGGAGGGGGCAGTGGGGGGTCTTTTAAAGCCCCGGGATTGAAATCAGGCACTAACCTTACAAGGAAGGGTCTGGCCCCAGAAAAAGAGAGAGAGAGAGAGAGACGAGAGAGAGAGAGAGAGAGAGAGGGAGGGAGGGAGGGAGAGAGAAGCGGGGAGGGGGACGAGAGAGAGACAGAGAGAGACAGAGGCAGAGACACAGAGAGGCACAGAGACAGAGGACAGAGAGAGACAGAGGCAGAGACACAGAGACACAGAAACAGAGACACACAGAGAGACAGAAACCGAGAGAGGGAGGGAGGGAGGGAGGGACAGAGACAGAGCGGGGGAGGGGGAGAGAAACAGAGACAGAGAGACACAGAGACAGAGACACACAGAGAGGCAGAGAGACAGAGACACACAGAGAGACACAGAGACAGAGAGACAGAGAGGCAGAGAGACAGAGAGACAGAGAGAGCCTGCGCTCTCTTCCCAGCCCTACTGACTGCTGGGTACTGCTCTCTGAGCCTGCAGAGAGAGGGAGAGGCTGGAATGTGGGGGGGGGGTCAGGAGTGCTGCTATCCCCGCCCCCCCATGTTCCCCTAGGTGGTGGGGGGACCAGCTTGAGCCTCTTCCGACTCACTCGCTTTGACATCACGGCTGCCTTGCCCTGAAGCGGGAAGGGGGGGGGTGCAGGCTGCTCTGAGGGGGGGAGAAGGGAGGGGGGCAGGGGCAGGGGTGTGGGGTCCGTCCCCCCCACTCCTGCCGTCCTCTTCCTCTCTCGCTCCTGGGGGACCCATGAGTCCCCCCCAGAGGTGAGGCCAAGGGTCCTAACGGGGGGGGGGGGCGGCCCTGGACAGGGTGAGTTTTGCAGCCGGGCTGGGTTTCCCCCCCCCTGCCCTGGGGCTACAGGTGGCTCAGGGCAGGGGCGGGGCCTGCAGGGGAGGGGTGGGCAGGGGTGGTGGCGGGTAAATACGGAGCAGCCTGCAGGACTGAGTATCCTTCTTCCGAGGACTGACCTAGAGCCGGGAGCCAGAGGCCAGCCGGGAGCGCCCCCACCCCCACTGGACAGCACCAGGGCCCCCAGAGAGCGGACTATTATGGGCTGCTGCGCAGGGCTGCAGCTCGGCCCGGCCCTGACGGTGGGCCTGTGGGTGCTGGCCGCCGGGTTGCTCCTGGCCACCGGCTCCCAGCCCCGCCGGACACGCCAGGGGTCCCGGGTTCGAGGGAGAGCCCCAAAGCGACGGGGTCGGCCGGAGGCTACAGCTGTTGGCTGGGCAGCCAGGGACGCGGCCCTTGGGCTGCCCCCGAGGGTCACCCCCTCGGGGTGTATCCCATCAGCCCCAGGGGCCCCGCGAGGTCCTACGCGGCCCCGTCCAGCAGATGGACACTCTCCGCCGGCAACCCCCCGGCCCTCAGCCCTGCTCCCAGGGACCCTGAGATGGACGCCGGCGGATGGCAGCAGCACCGTCGGGCCGAGAGCAGACAGCAGCGCCCCGTGGGGAAGGGGCGAGGCTCTCCTCCCCGGCCTCTCCACCCGCGGCTGAGACGAGCACTGCAGGGCGAGCCTGCGCCCGCACGCCCCCAAGAGGGAGTATCTGTCCTGTACTTCTCCGGGAGGCCCGAGCGCCTGCTGCTCCATATGGAGGCCCTGGCCAGCGTCCCCCGGGAGGCCTTCACCGTGGAGGTCTGGGTGAGGCCCAACGGAGGCCAGAATAGCCCAGCTGTCCGTGGCAGGTAATGCATCCCCCCCCCCCGCCCCAACTCACCCCCTGCACCGTCCTGGCTCTCACTCCCAGGGCACCGGGGCGGGGGCTTGCTCCCGTTTGCTTTTTGGGTCCCACCCAGCGATGCTCAGGGGTTCCTCCTGGCTCTGCACTCAGGAATCACTCCTGGCGGTGCTCAGGGGACCCTATGGGATGCTGGCATTCGAACCCGGGTCGGTCGCGTGCAAGGCAAACGCCCTACCTGCTGTGCTATTGCTCCAGCCCCCTTGCCCTGTTTCTGACAGGCTCAGATCCGGGGGGCAGAAGGGGGGGAAGCCAGGACCCCCCCCGCAAAAAAAAGCCAGGCAGAGCTGGCCAGGGCGTGCAGAGGGGGGCTGTGGCGGGCGTTTCTCGGCTGCTCTGGGTGGCCACTTGCCCCATCAGGCGTCTTCGCCTCCATCGCTTTTTCAGGGGGGTGGTCTCTGACCCCGACGGTGTCTAGCAGCCCTCCCAGGCCACCGGTGACCCGCTCGGAAAGGGGGGGGCGCAGGACCCCAGCACCGACCCAGGGCGAAAGGCTCATTTCTCGGGGGTAGCACCTGTTGCAGGAGAAATGGGACCTAGATGCCCACTTTGGGACCCTGGGACCCCTGGGCGGTCAGGGCTGACCCCTGGCTCTGAGCTCAGGGAGCTCTCCTGGCAGTGCTCAGGGGACCCTATGGGATGCCGGGGATCAAACCCCGGGTCGGCCACGTGCAAGGCAAACACCCTCCCCGCCTGTGCTATTACTCCAGCCCCCTCCCCTTTAAATTTATTTATTTATTTATTTATTTATTTATTTTTTTGCTCTTTGGGTCCCACCCGGCGATGCTCAGGGGTTCTTCCTGGCTCTGCACTCAGGAATCACTCCTGGCGGTGCTCGGGGGACCCTATGGGATGCCGGGAATCGAACCCGGGTCAGCCGTGTGCCAGGCAAACGCCCTCCCCGCTGTGCTATCTCTCCAGCCCCTCATGTGTGTGTCCGTCTTGACGCAACTGTTGGCTTTTAGGCAGAATCACGCCGTAGTGGACAGCGAGAGAGGCCCGGGGTTCCCTGCCTCCGTCCCACCGCCTTTTTGGGGGGCTTCCTCCTGTGCCCGCCCCCCACTCCATGGCAGACCCTCATGGGGCTGGGACCCCAGCCGATCCCCCTTTTCTGCTGACGGATTCTGTCTGCTCTGCACCCCTGGGAAATACACACCCACCTCTCCACCGGGCTGCCTCCCCCATTAGAAATCCCCCCCCCTCGTGGCCGATCCCAGGAAAGACGGGAAGTGGGGCCCCTTCAGGGGGTGTGGGTGTGGCTTGGGGTTTCCCTCTCTCTGGACACGGACCCCACACCACGCCCCCCTACTTGTCCTGGAGCTGGCGGGGGCGGGGGTGGGGTGGGGAGGGGGTTGAGAGAAGGGAGGGGGCTCGTCCCCCTGAGCACCCCTACCCGAGGACAGAAAATGACCTGGCACGCTTGCAGTGTAGACAACTGTGCCCTTCCTTGTTTTTTTCTTCTTTCTGGGTCCCCGCCCCCCCCCCCCCCCCCCCGCCGGCGATGCTCAGGGCTGACTCCCGGCTCTGCACTCAGGAATCACTCCTGGCGGCGCTCGGGGGCACTCTAGGGGATGCCGGGAATCGAACCCGGGTCATCCCTGAGCCAGGCCCCCTGAGGCTCTGATTCTGGCCGGGACCCTCCCCTTCCTCTGCTGCCTTATCCACCCCTCCCCCACCTCACATTTCCCCTCCCCCCAAGCGCCCGATCCTCAGAGCCTGTGCACCACCCAGCTGTGCTTCCTCTTGTGCTAGACCTGGTGGTCCCAGGGCCGGGGGTGTCCAGAGGGTCCCCCGGGAAGGGTGCTGGCCCCCCCACCCTTCTTCCAGGGGACACTAGAGGGAGCCCGGGAAAGTGGGGGGAAGCTGCTTGCCAAGCTTTCCTCCTTCAGGATTCGGGCATGGAGACCCCAAGAGGAGGGTCCCCACTGCCTGACGAACCCCCAGCTCCTCCCGGGAGCCCCCCATCCCCCTCTCGCTCCCCCTCCAACTCCGGGCCTCTTTCGGGTTTCCGGCTGTGCTGGCTCCTTCTGGCACTCGGATCACCCAGAATTCTGCAGCCGGGGCTTCCCTGCATCCTTTCCCTTGACAAACAGCCCCCAGACCCCCACCCCCCCACCCCAGCCCCGCCTCTGTTCCCAGCGGGGAGCAAGACCCCCCACCGACCGATAGAGTCAGCCCAGCCTCAGGGGTGCCGGGAGGGCTTGTGCCCGGCTGTGTCACTAGGTGGCGCTGTTGCTCCACACCCACACCCCACACACCCTCCCCCCCCCACACACACACAGAGACAAGGCAGCGGGGCCTTGGGGAGCCCCGTGGGACCTGTTCCTCTCCCCGACCCCACCAGGGGGTCCCCACCTGCCAATCATTCCACAGGCACAGCGGGATTTGGGGGAGGAGGCGCTATGCACGCTGTGTTGTGTGTAGAGAGAGAGAGAGACAGAGACAGAGATAGAGACAGAAACAGAGACGAATTTGCACTTGGCGCCACATGGCAAGAAAAGACCCACCCAGCCACTCCCAGAACGCCCACATTCTTCCATATAGGGGCTTGGGCGGGATGGCCGAGTGGTGGGGGGGCGGGACACCAGACCACAGACCTGAGGTGCTGGCCCCCCAGGTGGGGGGGGGGGTGGGGAGGAAGGAAGTCAGTCAGGTGCTGCAATCGAGGCAGGAGGGAGGTGGGGGGGGGCTGTGTCCAGGTTCTGGAACTGGAACCCCACCTGGTTCTTCCTCCACCCCCCTCTTTCTCTCCCTCCTTATCTTTTCCCCTCTCCCTCTCTCCCTCTCCCTCTTTCCCCTGCCTCTCCCTCTCCCTCTTTCCCTCTCTCTCTCTCTCCCTCTCCCTCTCTCCCTCTCCCTCTCTCCTTCTCTCTCCCTTTGTCACTCCCCCTTTCTCCTTCTCCCTCCCTTTTTCACTCTTTTCCCTCTCTCTTCTTCTCTCTCCCTTTATCACTTTCCCTCTCTCTCTCCTTCTCTCTCCCTTTGTCACTCTTTCCCCCCTTTCTCCTTTCTCCCTCCCTTTTTCACTCTTTCCCTCTCTCTCTTCTTCTCTCTCCCTTTATCACTTTCCCTCTCTCTCTCCTCTCTCCTTTGTCACTCTTTCCCTCCTCTCTCCTTCTCCCTCCTTTTTTCACTCTTTCCCTCTCTCTCTTCTTCTCTCTCCCTTTATCACTTTCCTCTCTCTCTCCTTCTCTCTCAGGCAGAGAGACAGAATGTCCGCCCCAAGGACCACTCTAAGGAACTAGCGAGACTTGTCTCCTAGGTGATGCTTCCTAGACCAGAATCACTTGGCTGATAAACTATCACAGCTCCTGTTGGCCCACCCCGGACACACACGGCCACGGAGGATGGCGGGAGATGCGCACGGGCAGAAGTCTCCATACCGGGGCCCCGGGCGGCCGCATCTGCTCTGCACCTGTTTTGTTTGCCAATAAAGTTTTATTGACACAGCCATGAGCGACTGGGCCAGAAACATGCTCCAATGGTGGAGCACTCATAACAGAGATGTCTGGGTCCCCAAAACCAACTCGCTTCGGCTCTGTACAGAAGACATCGGCCACTCCTGCTCCAGGCAGCCTGGTGGCCCCCTTAGAAAGGAGTCTGGGGGCCAGAAAGATAGCACAGTGGGTAGCGCCCTCCCCGCTGTGCTAGCGCTCCAGCCGACCCAGGTTTGATCCCTGGCATCCCATAGGGTCCCCTGAGCACCGCCAGGAGTGATTCCTGAGTACAGAGCCAGGAGTCAGCCCTGAGCATCGCCGGGTGTGACCCCAAAAGCAAAACAAACAAAAACCATAAAATATCTCCCCCTGATGGGGTAAGCTTTGCTGCCGAGAGCTGGCATGGGACAAGCTAGAGAGGCTTGAGAGCGTTCCCGCCTTCCCCCGAAGTCAGACTGAGTTAATTGAGGCAGAACCTCAAAGTAGATTCCCAGGGGCTGGTGGCCAGATACTAGCAGGGAAGTTGGTTTCCGGGTCCTTGATGGCGGGCGTTACGGGGGTCACTGAACTCTTTGTGGAAACGCCTGACTGGTCACCCTTCTCTCTCCCTCCCACCCCGGCTGTGCCTCCTCTCCGCTGTCCCAGGGCTGTTTGACCACTGCTCCCACATGGAAAATGACAAAGGCTGGGCCCTGGGCATCCGCTTGGGCACCGAGGAAGGAAAGCGAGATGCCCGCTTCTTCTTCTCCCTTCGCACTGACCGCATGCCCGCCGCCACCGTGCTGCTCAGCAATCACCGCTACACGGCCAGCCAGTGGACACACCTGGCGGCCACTTACGACGGCCGGCGGATGGCCCTATACGTGGACGGCACCCGGGTGGCCAGCAGCCTGGGCCAGTCCGGGCCTCTGCACAGCCTCTTCATGGCCACGTGCCGGGTCCTGCTGTTGGGAGGTGACAGCTCCAAGGCTGGCCACTGTTTCCGCGGCCACCTGGGCACGCTGGCCCTGTGGTCCACCGCCCTCTCGCAGGAGCGCCTCCGGGCCAACGCGCAGCGGCCCCGCGCTGGGGAAGAAGACGATGACTTGGCGACGCTCGTCTTGACAGGCAGCTTTGAGACCTCGGCTGGGCAGTGGACACCCTTCCGGGAGGACGCGTCCCCGCAGCGTGAGGTCCTGCAGGCCCCCGGGCAGCCCGAGGTGGTGGTGTCCCCGCGGCACGCCCCGCAATGCGGGCGCACGGCCTGCGACCACGTGGACCTCATCGGCCACTACAACGCACGCGGGGCCCTGCGCGCGCCCAAGACGGTGCGTTACCAGGTGGTCAACGTGTACGATGACCGAGGCCGCCGGCCCACCGTGAGCGCCCAGCAGCTGGCCGCGCAGCACCGCGCGCTCCTGGTCGCCTTCGGTGCCACCAACATCACCTGGGAGATGCACGAGCTGCGCGTGCGGAACTCGACGCTGCGGGCGCTCACGGTGCTGGCGCGCTGCGAGCCGCGCCAGGTGGGCGACGGCCGCTGCGACCCCGAGTGCCGCCACCCGGCCACGGGCTACGACGGCGGCGACTGCCTGCGACCCCGCCGCTGCCCGCCCTGGAAGCTCCAGGACGGCGTCTGCCAGCCGGAGTGCAACAACATCGCCAACGACTTCGACGACGGGGACTGCTGCGACCCCGACGGGACCGACGTGAGCAAGACGTGCTTTGACCCCGACTCGCCCTACAGGTGAGGGGCCAAGAGCGCCGGCCCACCTCCCTTATTGACCTGTTAATTGATTTATTTGGGCTGGGAGGGGGGGCCACACCGGGCGATGCTCAGGGGTTATTCCTGGTTCTATACTCAGGAATCACTCCTGGCGGTGCTCAGGGGACCTTATGGGATGCTGGGATTCGAACCCGGGTCGGCCGTGTGCAAGGCAAACGCCCTACCTGCTGTGCTATTGCTCCAGCCCCACAGAGGTTATTCCTGGCTCTGCACTCAGGAATCACTCCTGGCGGTGCTCAGGGGACCTTATGGGATGCTGGGATTGGAAGCCGGGTCGGCCGTGTACAAGGCAAACGCCCTACCCGCTGTGCTATCGCTCCGGCCCCGTGTGTCTTATTTCTCTGCCCACCCTCCTTCTATTCTGTTGATTTCTGTGCCCAGCACAGCAGGTGGGCATTCCCCCATCCCACCTCTCCGGCCCCCTCTGCAGAATCTTCCTCTGCCCCCACTGGACACCCTAGCTCTTGGAGGAAGTCGCCGTTTTTGGAAGTTGTATGTGTGTGTGTGTGTGTGTGTGTGTGTGTGTGTTCTGGATTCTTTTGGACCATGCCCAGGTCGATTTCCTGACTCTGTGCTCAAGGATCACCCCTGGCAGGGCTCTGGGGACCCTCGGGGCTGACAGGGATGGGACCCAGGTGGGCCTAGTGCAAGGTCAGTGCCCACCCTGCCGTGCCGGGGCCCCACCCAGCACGCACACAGACTGTTTTTCTTTGCAGTTGGGAGTTTCATGGATTTAGTACCCCTGGTGGGCGCCTGGGTCGAATCTGTGGGAACAGAGCCTCAGAGAGGAGAAACGGGTCCAAGCCTTCTTTTTTTGCTTTTTTTTTGGGGGGTCACACCCAGCAATGCTCAGGGGTTACTCCTCGCTCTGCACTCAGGAATCACTCCTGGCGGTGCTTGGGGGACCCTATGGGATGCTGGGGATCGAACCCGGGTCGGCCGCGTGCAAGGCAAACGCCCTACCCGCTGTGCTATCACTCCGGCCCCGGGTCCGAGCCTTCTACTGGGAGGTTGCCCCTCCTTCCTGCATCATGTCGGGGTCACTGGCACTTCCATGGGTCCCCGTCAGCACCCCTTATACCTGAGCTGTGCCTCTTAATTCTGGAGACGGGGCAGAGGACACATCTCAGCCTTCCTCTGAGCTTAAACTGTGTTCCATGGTTCACCGAATAAGTATTGCAGATACCCTCGAGCGGGCACCAGTCACGTCTCCATGGTGAGACTTGTTGTGACTGTGTTTGCCATCTCGAATATGCCATGGGGAGCTTGCCAGGCTCTGCCGTGCGGGCGGGATCCTCTCAGTAGCTGGCTGGGCTAATTAAAGTACTGTGAGATAGAGCCTTCCAAAGCTGTTCAATTTAAGCTACAGTCATACAGTGTTCCAACACCCATTCCTCCCTCTACCAGTGTACATATCCCAGCATCAGTGTCCCCAGTTTCCCTCCCATCATCCCCCACCTCCCAACCTGACTCTATGGCAGGCACCTCTCCTTCCCTCTCTCTCTCTCTCTCTCTCTCTCTCTCTTGCTCGCTTGCTCTCTCCTTTTTGGAGAGCATCATGCTGAGTGAAATGAGTCAGAAGGAAAGGGACAGATACAGATAGAGAATAACTCCATTCATTTGTTGCATCATCCTCCCGTTGATCATCAAATTTCTCGAGCGGTCTCAGTAACGTCTCAATTCATCCTAGCCCTGAGATTTTAGAGCCTCTCTTTGCTTGTCTTTCCCAACGATGCCGCATTGGAGGCTCTTTCAGGGTCAGGGGAATGAGACCCAACATTGTTACTGGTTTTGGCATATGAATATGCCACGGGGAGTTTGCCAGGCTCTCCCATGGGGGCAGGAAACTCTCAGTAGTTTGCCAGGTTCTCCTAGAGGGAGGACTAGGCTATAAGACGTCTTCTAGGAGCTTGGTTTTATAGTCTCTGGATGTTGGCCTTGGTGGGATTACACAGCGCCGGGGGCAGTCCCTGGGTGTGACCGCCTAGCTACTGGAAAATGGGGAATCTGGGCGGAAGAGGCCCAGTCCCGATCCGAGCAGGCTTGGAGGTCTCAGTCCCTGCTCTTCATTTGAGTGATCACTTTATCACTCTCATCCTGTTGCTCATCGATTTGCTCGAGCGGGCACCAGTCACGTCTCCATGGTGAGACTTGTGACTGTTTTTGGCATATCGAATACGCCACGGGGAGCTTGCCAGGCTCTGCCATGCGGGCGGGATCCTCTCAATAGTTCGCTGGGCTCTCCTAGAGGGATGGAGGAATCAAACCCGGGTCGGCCACATACAGGGCCAACGCCCTCCCCGCTGTACTATCACTCAGCATTTGGGCGATGTTAAGCTTTTATATCTTATTATTTCCCTTCCCCTCTTTCTTCCCTGTATTAGCGAGTTTTAGGGAGATAGCAATACTTCATTATTATTTACAATGTCATTTTTCAGGGTGGCTTGTATTTTTTATTATTTTTACTCCTATTATAAAATGCAGTGAATTCTAATTCTTTTTATTCCTGTCATTAATTCATTCTACTATAATATAATATGTAATATTACTATCGGGCTGGAGCGATAGCACAGCGGGTAGGGTGTTTGCCTTGCACGCAGCAGACCCAGGTTCAATTCTTCCGCCCCTCTTGGAGAGCCCGGCAAGCTACCGAGAGTATCCCGCCCGCACGGCAGAGCCTGGCAAGCTCCTTGTGGCATATTCAATATGCCAAAAACAGTAACAAGTTTCACAGTGGAGACATTACTGGTGCCCGCTTGAGCAAATCGATGAGCAATGGGATGACAGTGATACAGTGAATTTTTTATTAGTGAATCACCATGGGGTACAGTTACAGACTTACAAACTTTCGTGCTTGCATTTCATTTATTCAGTGATCGAGTGCCCATCCCTCCGCCAGTGCCCATTCTCCACCACCAATGGTTCCAGCATCCCTCCTACCACCCCCGCCCCGGCCTCTCCACCCCACCCCGCCTCTGTGGCAGGGCATTCCCTTTTGCTCGCTCTCTCTGTCTGTCTGTCTGTCTGTCTGTCTCTCTCTTTTTGGGTGTTGTGGTTTGCAATAGAGGTATTCAGTTGATAGCCTGAATTTTTATAAGACTTCGACTGCTGTTGGAAAAAAATGTGACTTTTTTTACAATCAGGTGACAGGTTGAAGTGTTTAGCGGTGGGGACGCTTAGTGGGCAGTGACGGACGAGGTGTGTGTGGGGATAGTTGACTAGAAAATTCTGTTCTAGACAGGTGGTAGGCGCGAAGGCAAGTAGGTGAGTAAGAGCAGATGAATCCATGCATTAGGGAGGCAGGGTCATGGTGATGACTCTGAGAAGTAGCTGGCCTCAGGCCCTTCGTGCGTCAGAAGGAATTGAAGTGAGGCAGCCAGCATCCAGGGCTATTCTAGAACAGTCTGAGGGATGTCAAGGCTTGGAATAAAACCAGGAAAACGGATGATTGAAGATGCCGGTTTGAGAGGGTGAGATAAAACCTGACTTGGTAGGAACGCTTTAATGGGACTTCAAGTTGCCTGAGTGTGTATCCCTGTATCAATGTCAACCTGCTGCTCATCGATTTGCTCTAGTGGGCGCCAGTCATGTCTCCATTCATCCCTGTCTCGTGCTAGTGTAGCCCAATGGCATATTGGGGGCTCTTTCAGGGTCAGGGGAATGAGGACCATCATTGTTACTGTTTTTAGCATATCAAGTGCGCCATGGGTAGCTTGAGTATGTATGAACAGAAACGAAACCCCAAGTTGCATTTGCAAATCTCATCTTGGAAACTTCTGCTGTCCCTGTTGGACAAATGAAGGAAAGGAATGTCCCCGAAGTAACACCGTGAGCTTATTAGGACAGGGGAACAGGCACTGGGAGTTTTAGATCCATCGATTTGGGACATGGCCACAGTAATTATAATAATAAGTCTGAGAAGAGGCAAAAAAAATTGTTTTTAATTTGTAGTTTTGGGGTTTGTTTATTGTTATAATATTTTTTTCTTTTTGGGTCACACCCGGCAATGCACAGGAGTTACTCCTGGCTCTGCAGTCAGGAATTACTCCTGGCAGTGCTCAAGGGACCATATGGAATGCTGGGAATTGAACCCGAGTCAGCCGTGTGCAAGGCAAACGCCCTACCCACTGTGCTATTGCTCCAGCCCCAATTGTTTAATTTTTTAAAAAAATTTTATTAGTGAATTACCATGATGTACACTTACAGACTTACAAACTTTTGTGCTTGCGTTTCAGTCATAAAATGGTTGAGTGCCCATCCCTCCACGAGTGCCCATTCTCCACCACCAGTGGTCCCAGCATCCCTCCCGCCACCCCCACCCCATCCCCCCCACCCAACCCCGCCTCTGTGGCAGGGCATTCCCTTTTTCTCGCTCTCTCTCCTTTTGGGTGTTGTGGTTTGCAGTAGAGGTATTGAGTGGCCATCGTGCTCGGTCTATAGTCTACTCTCAGCCCGCATCTCCCATCCCGAGCGGGCCCTCCTAGCACCCTTTACTTGGTGGTCCCGTCTCTGTCTGAGCTGCCTTTTCCCCCAGCATGGGAGGCCGGCTTCTAAGCTGTGGAGTAATCCTCCTGATCCTTATCTCTACTGTTCTTGGGTGTTAGTCTCCTATTCTGTTACTTTATATTCCACAGATGAGTGCAATCTTTCCATATCTGTCCCTCTCTTTCTAACTCATTTCACTTAACGTGGTACTTTCCATGTTGATCCACCTATATGCAAATTTTATGACTCCTATTCGCAAATAATAAGAGAGAAGAAAGTGACATGAAAAAAGCAATCCCCTTCACAATCATGCCTCAGAAAAATCAAGTACCTCGGAATCAGCTAAACTAAGGAGGTAAAGGAATTGTTCAAAGCAAACTACATAACACTACCTCAAGAAATAAAAGAGGATGGGGCTGGAGCGATAGCGGGTAGGGCGTTTGCCTTGCATGTGGCCAACCCAGGTTCGAATCCCAGCATCCCATATGGTCCCCTGAGCACCGCCAGGAGTGATTCCTGAGTGCAGAGCCAGGAGTGACCCCTGTCCATTGCCGGGTGTGACCCAAAAATTAAAAAAAAAAAAGAAATAAAAGATAACATGAGGAAATGGAAAGATATTCCCTGCTCATGGATTGGGAGAATTAACATTGTCAAAAGGGCAATTGTTTAAATTTTTGAACCACACCTGGTGGTGCTCAGGCCTCACTCCTAGCTCTGCACTCTGGTATCACTCCTGGCAAGGTTTGGGGTACCATACGGGGTGCCAGGATGCAGGGCCGTGTACCCCACCCACTCTGTTCTAGAAAGAGAAAAATCTTGGAGGCAGAAGTTGCTTGTAGACTTAGAATGGGAAAGTAGAGCTCACTTTTCCAAGTGGCAATATGTAGTTCACTGTATCACTGTGTCACTGTCATCCCGTTGCTCATCGATTGGCTCGAGCGGGCACCAGTCACGTCTCCATGGTGAGACTTGTGGTGACTGTGTTTGGCATCTCGAATACGCCACGGGGAGCTTGCCAGGCTCTGCCATGGGGGTGAGATACTCTCAGTAGCTTGCCGGGCTCTCCGAGAGGGGCGGAGGAATCGAACCCGGGTCGGCTGCATGCAAGGCCAATGCCCTCCCCGTTGTGCTATTGCTCCAGCCCAAAATGTAGTTAGACAAGTGAAAACTAAGCTTCATTGGCTGTCAGAAGCTGAGGCTCGAATGAGGGGTCTGTAAAGAGACAGAAAGATTCTTTTAAAAATGGAATCATAGGGAGATACTCAGTTACAACTCTGCTCATGATTGGGTGTCAGTCATACGGTGTTCCAACACCCATCCTTCACCAGGGCACATTTCCCATCACCAATGTCCCCAGTTTCCCTCCTATACCCCCTGTGTTCCACGGGGCGTCAAAAGAATGCCTGGCAGCCCACCTATGGGATGGTCAGACTTCATCAAGACCCTGAACGAACAGTTTGAGGCTCTTCATGTTCCTGGAGCAAGAAGATGCCATTGAGCTACACTAGCACGTGACAGGGATGAATGGAGATATTACTGGCGCCCGCTCGAGCAAATCGATGAGCAACAGGATGACAAGAGATACAAGTGATACCCCCACTCTATGGCAGAGACTTTTCCTTCTCTCTCTCTCTCTGTCTCTCTTTCTCTCTCTCTTTCTCTCTCCTCTCTCCTTTTTTTTGGGGGGGGAAGGTAGAGATTTTGTCTTTTCTTTTTTTTAAATACAGGTAAGCAACTTGATTGATTGATTGATTGATTGGTTGATTGATTTAGCTTTTTGGGTCACACCCAGCGATGCACAGGGGTTACTCCTGGCTCTGCACTCAAGAATTACTCCTGGCGGTGCTCAGGGGACCCTATGGGATGCTGGGAATCAAACCCGGGTCGGCCGCGTGCAAGGCAAACACCCTCCCCAATGTGCTATCGCTCCAGCCCTATTTTATTTGTTTTTTCTGCTAGTCAAATCTTCCAGTGTTGCTCTGAGTTTTATTTCTGTCTTTTTAAAAAAAATTTTTTTTAAATTTTCTATTGAATCACCATGTGGAAAGTTACAAAGCTTTTAGATTTAAGTCTCAGTTATACAATGCTAGAAGAGCCATCCCTTCACCAGTGCACATATTCCACCACCAAGAATCACAGTATACCTCCCCCCACCCCCCCACCTCCCCAGTCCTTCACCCCACCTGTGCAACTGATAAATTTCACTTTACTTTCACTTTACTTTGATTACATTCAATATTTCAACAAAAAAACTCACTATTGTTCGTTTGGAGTTTCTCCCCCCAAAGTTGGACCTGCTGAAAAGGAAGCATTTGATAATGTGTTTTCCATTGCTGAGAATGAAGAGATATGTCTCTCTCTCTCTCTCTCTCTCTCTCTCTCTCTCTCTCTCTCTCTCTCTCTCTCTCCTTTTGGCCATTATGTTTTGCAATACAGATACTGAGAGGTGGTCGTGTCTAGCCCTTTATCTCCTCTCACACTCCCTTCTTGTCCAGAGTGATCCTTTCGAATGATACAGCAGAATTTCAGAGCAAAACCAGCTGACTCTCGAAACAGCAGAAAGCATCACATTCCACTGACCCTGGTCCCGAGCTGGAAAAACACTCTCCAGCGTGTATATGTGTCTCTATTTATGAATGTGTGCAAATCCCCAAGTTTCCCAAGACAAACACTCTTAACAGCCTCGAAGGCATACCAGTGGCCTCTCTCCTGTCTTAAACAGAGGTTGGTTTCCAACCCACGGCACTTATTTCATAACTTAATAATGGGTGCCAGCCCCGAGTTGGAAAAAATGCCCTTGAGCTACCCCCAGACATTCAGTTGACCACGAGAGCATGCTAATGGCATGACTCCTTCAGGATTTTCTCCCCGTTCAACAAAAATAGCCAATATGACCCTCAGTGGTGGCCTCTGTATATTTGCACACGGAGTGTGACCATCATTGTACCTTCTTTCCGGTTTTCTTGTTCCAGCCTTTTTTTTTTCCCCCCATCTCCCTTCATTTCCTGTTTTCCACTCATCTTTCCTCAGCCCCTTGGGTTTGGAAATTAATTCTTCCTGGGTTTGTTATTTTTTTTATTGTGTTTTTTTGAAATGCAAGAAAATATAATAATTTCGGGACTGACCTTTCCATGTCGTTTTCAATCTTCCCTTGAGGTTGTTTTATGCAGGGCATCATGGAGAAGAATGAACCTTTTGTGTGGGGCTGAGTTTTCGTTCTAGAATAATTTGATTAGATGACAAACGATGGTTCTCACAGCACCTTAGACGGTGCAGCCAAATGTCCCAAGTTAACCTGGCATGGTTAGCAGAAGAAAGGCTGGGAGACCCAGGGCCCACAGATGTAGGAAATCCAAATGATTTTCTTTTCTTTTCTTTTCTTTTCTTTTCTTTTCTTTTCTTTTCTTTTCTTTTCTTTTCTTTTCTTTTCTTTTCTTTTCTTTTCTTTTCTTTTCTTTTCTCTTCTCTTCTTTTCTTTCTGTTTTTCTTTCTGATGGACTGGAGCAATAGCATAGCAGGTTTTGCTTTGCTGATCCGGGTTCGATTCCTCCGTCCCTCTTGGGGCTGCTGGGGCTGGGTCCCTTGGGGTGGGGAGGGCTCTCACCCGCCCCCCTCTGGGGGGCCCCCGAGTGGAACAACCTGGCGTGGAGTCCGATGGCATGGCTATGGGGGCCTCATGTTATGCTCCCTCCCTGGAGAAACAGCCATGTGATCTGGAGGGTGGCCGATGATGAGATTAAGGCCAGGATAATTTTTGAGAAGGAGTCACTCAGCCTCCTTCATGGCAGAGAGGGAAACTGAGGCTGGGTTGAAGCGTCATTGAAGCAGTGAAGCAGTGGTTGGAGTTCAGTCTTGGGTCTTGGATGATCTCAAAGTTTCCGTCTAAACAGCCAGCCACTCTTGCCGAGAAAATGATTTTCTCAGGTCGGCACTGACCAAACAGTTAGATAGAAGGATTGCTAACGGGACTTGCAATCTGGAGGCATTCGTGAGCTCAGCAGGAGAGGGATGACACCAACTCCTCAGTTAAACATTTGGCCTCAGTGATGCAACATTTCCTCCATCCTTATAGCCTAATTGCTTCGGGCCTCATCCTTTTTTTTTTCCCCCTCGATTTTATTTTATTTTAATAAAATAGTTCACAGTATTTTACCATATTCCGTATTCCATCACCAGTCCTACCACCATAACACCTCCCCACCACCCAAGCTGTCATGTGGAGTGGAGTATTAAAAACTCAAACAAGGGGCTGGAGCAATAGCACAGCGGGTAGGGCGTTTGCCTTGCACGCGGCCGACCCGGGTTCAATTCCCAGCATCCCATATGGTCCCCTGAGCACTGCCAGGAGTAATTCCTGAGTGCAGAGCCAGGAGTAACCCCTGTGCATCGCCAGGTGTGACCCAAAAAAGCAAAAAAAAAAAAAAAAAAAAAACTCAAACAAGCTCCAGAGATTCCTAGATCTTGGATTGGGTGATACAGCTTGTGGCTCTCTGTGAAATTTGTCAGTCTCTGGAACATGGCTGTGACTGAGTTTAAATGGCACCTGGCTCCCGGGAAAACAGGGATATGGGTGGAGGTCACCCATTCTGACTCTGCAGAAGCCTCGGGGTTATAAAAACCACATACCTGGGTTTTTCAGCGGGTTCATTGTCATGTAGAGGGGCTGTGGAGATCAGCAGTGAGCGAGGGCCTCACAAGTTTTATGCACTCCAGAATCAAGCAGCCTTTTAAATATTCTCATGCCATGGGGGCTGGAGCGATAGCACAGCGGGGAGGGCTTTTGCCTTGCACACGGCCAACCCGGGTTCGATTCCCAGCATCCTATAGGGTCCCCTGAGCACTGCCAGAAGTGATTCCTGAGTGCATGAGCCAGGAGTAACCCCTGTGCATCGCCAGGTGTGACCCAAAAAGCAATAATAATAATAATAATAATAATAATTTGTGAATCGGGGCTGTAGCGATAGCACAGTGGGGAGGACATTTGCCTTGCACACAGCCTACCCGGGTTCGATTCCCAGCATCCCATAGGGTCCCCTGAGCACTGCTGGGAGAAACTCCTGAGTGCATCAGCCAGGAGGAACCCCTGTGCCTCGCCGGGTGTGACCCAAAAAAGGAAAAAAAAATAATTTGTGAATGAGGCTTGAATGGGCAATTCTCTCTTTACTTGAATTCCCTATGTGGCATCCCAAGGGGGGCTTAGACAGGGGTGAGGATGGACATTGAGATAAGTATTTTGCTCGAGAAAATGGAATAACACAGGGCTGGGTGCCCGAAGGAACAAAAGTGGGTCCTCTTTGGGGTTTTTAGATGCTCAGACCACATCTCGGTTTGGGGTTTGAAAAGATCCTCATCGTACCCCCGAAAAAGTAAACACGAAGCTGTCCCCCAAACATAACACAGACGGAAGGAGAACATTCTTTGGGTGTTTTACATACTGCTCTTGGAAAAGGACAAAGTGCAAAAAAAAAGAAAAAAGAAAAGAAATGGAGTGCAGTGAGGGAGGAGGTGGCGGGCAGGAAACTGTGTTAGCGTTGGTTGGAGGCGTCTCTGTACAGTTTAGTCAGTGTCCTCCCTGGCCGGGCACCCCCTGAGGACTATTAAACCGATGTGTTCTTTGGCTCTCTCTTTGCCCTTCTGCTGCTGTTTGCAGGGACTAGAGAGGGCTCAGTGCCAGTCCTCCCCACCGAGTGGGCAAAACCAGAGTGGGGGGGGGGCGGAGCGATAGCACAGCGGGAAGGGCGTTTGCCTTGCATGCGGCAGACCCTGGTTTGATCCTCGGCATGCCATAGGGTCCCCCGAGCACTGCCAGGAGTAATTCCTGAGTGCAAAGCCAGGAGTAACCCCTGAGCATCGCTGGGTGTGACCCAAAAAGCAAAAAAAAAAAAAAAACACCAGAGCGGGCGGGGGTCTCTCTCCCTCAGGGACCTTCACCCGCTCACCCTCTGCAGCCCCGCAAGATAGGGGGAGATGGGGCAAGATGGGGTCGAATCAGGATTCTTGGAGAGGATTGGTTGTTTTCCTTTTCTTTCGATTTTTTGGCTCAAAAGTAATCAGAGCAGGGCTGGAGCGATAGCACAGCAGGGAGGGCGTTTGCCTTGCACGCGGCCGACCCAGGTTCGATTCCCAGCATCCCATAGGGTCCCCTGAGCACCACCAGGAGTAATTCCTGAGTGCAGAGCCAGGAGTAACCCCGTGCATCACCAGGTGTGACCCAAAAAGCAGAAAAAAAAAAAAAAGAAAGGTCCATCACAAAAACCCCGGGATAAGGGGCTGCTTGCGCTCTGCAGTATTGCCAGGGGTCCCCCAGGCCACCCCAGCGATGTGCTTGAGGGGTCACAGCTGCTGACATTCAGAACACCGTGTGATGCCAGGGGTTGCCCATGCCCACCTGATGCCCCCGTCCTTCTCTCTCTGGCCCAGATTTCTATTTCACACAAAATAAAGCTACTAGAGTCTCTCTTTAGATTTTCAGCTTGCAGGACTCCAGATCTGTTTTTTTTTTCTTTTTGGGCCACACCCGGCGATGCTCAGGGGTTCCTCCTGACTCATGCACTCAGGAATTACTCCTGGTGGTGCTCAGGAGACCCTATGGGATGCTGGGAATCGAACCCGGGTTGGCCAGGTGCCAGGCAAATTCCCTACCTGCTGTGCTATCGCTCCAGCCCCTGGATTTGTGTTTTTATTTTTTTTGACAGTGTACATCCTCTGTCTGTCTGTCTGTCTCTGTGTCTGTCTCCTGTCCTCTACACACACACACACACACGCTACCTTGAGTGGCCCTGATCCGTCCTTCAGCCAGTCCCTCTCCTGATTGTCCACTTATTCAGCCTTTCTGGACAGACTTCTCCCTGTCTGTCCATTTTATGAAGTTCTCCCTGGGGAACTTCATAAAATGCTTCTGATCCCATGTTCTTGCTCTCTTCTAGCTCTCTAGTTCTATAGGTGTATAGAGATTTAAGTAAATAGAATTCTGGGGCTGTGGAGATGGCACAGCAGGGAGGGCACTTGCCTGCAGACGTCGGACCCAGGTTGGATCCCAGACAGCCCTATAGGGTCCCCTGAACCCACCAGGAGTGATTTCTGAGCGCAGAGCCAGGATAGCCTCTGAGCACTGCCGGTGAGGTCCCAAACCCAACCAACCAACCAACCAACCAACCAATTAAATAAAAAAAAAAGAAATAGAATCCTATGGCGGTTTAGAGGTCATTCTAACTTTCCTGTTTCACCTCCTAATATATTAGAAAATATATTTTCCATTTTAATGCTGTAGGTGTGTATAACCCCTTTTTAAAAAAAACCATAGAGTATTTTATTTATTTATTTATTTATTTATTTATTTATTTATTTATTTATTTATTTATTTTGAGGTCTTGGGCACTATATTGCTGGTGAAGGTACTGTAACTTTGCACATCCAAACTATAAGCATTAACATTATTTTAAATGTGTCAGCTAAAATACAATTAACTATAATTATAAACTCTTTTAATTCCCAACACTTTAATTTCCAATACTCTTTCTTGTGTATCCATAAAATGAAGGCAGTTTCAAGTCTTGTCATTGGTTTATGTACTTAAGACATCCTGGATATATTTTGACATTTTTGTGGGATGCAAAAATCCCTTGTTTCCTGCTCCCTCTGATGTGATGTACACCTTAATTACATCCTCCAACACAGAGTGAATTCTCAATGTATATTTCTTTCTTTTTTTTTAAATAAAAATTTTATTTTATTAAATCACCGTGTGGAAGATTACAATGCTTTCAGGCTTAGGTCTCAGTTATACAATGCTGAAACAACCATCCCTTCACCAGCACACATATACCACCACCAAAAAACCCCAAAAAAACAACAAACCACACAGTACACCTCCCATCCCGCCCCCCACCCCCTGCCTTGTAACTGATAAGTTTCATTTTACTTTCTGTTTACTTTGGTTACATTCAATATTTCAACACAAACCTCACTATTGTTAGGAGTACCCCACTAGATTCAGACCTACTGTGAAGACAAATGAGGCCGCACGGTTTTGAATTTCTGTACTTTAACAACTAAGTCCAGGGAGATTTCTTCCAGATATTGGATCATTGCAAGCTTGAAAACCCAATCTGTGGTCGTCATAATATGGTGGACACCGCGCCCTTCCTCCCTGGAGAGAAAGAGAGAGAGAGAGAGAGAGAGAGAGAGAGAGAGAGAGAGAGAGAGAGAGAGAGAGAGAGAGAGAGAGAGAGAGAGAGAGAGAGAGAGAGAGAGAGAGAGAGAGAGAGAGAGAGAGAGAGAGAGAGAGAGAGAGAGAGAGAGAGAGAGAGAGAGAGAGAGAGAGAGAGAGAGAGAGAATACCTTTCCCCTCCTGGGCGGGCACGGGGCCGAGGCTTAGTTCTCAGGCTGGAGACATTCTGCGAGGAGAATTCTGCAACCATGCCGAAAGGTTTTGCTGGGTCTGGATTCACGCTTGTGCAGCTGCGGCCTCTGCACATGCGTGCGGCCCCCGGGATCACATCTTGGCGGTTCGTATTTTATTTATTTATTTATTTATTTAATTTAATTTTATTTTTTGCTTTTTGGGTCACACCCGGCAATGCACAGGGGTCACTCCTGGCTCTGCACTCAGAAATTATCCCTTGCGGTGCTCAGGGGTCCATATGGGATGCTGGGAATTGAACCCGGGTCGGCTGCGTGCAAGGCAAACGCCCTCCCCGCTGTGCTATCGCTCCAGCCCCCTTTATTTATTTTTTAATTAAAAAGTTTTATTGTAGTTATTGTAATATGATTACAATAGTGTTAGCTTTTATGGTTTTGATGTACAAAATAACTGCACCTTCAAAAACACCACCTTCGGGGCTGGAGCAATAGCACAGCGGGTAGGGCGTTTGCCTTGCACGCGGCCGACCCGGGTTCAAATCCCAGCATCCCATATGGTCCTCTGAGCACGGCCAGGGGTAATTCCTGAGTGAAAAGCCAGGAGTAACCCCTGTGCATTGCCAGGTGTGACCCAAAAAGCAAAAAAAAAAAAGGACCTAAAAAAAAAAAAAACACCACCTTCAAATCCTCCACCACTGTCTTTATATCCCTTTTAACCCACCTCTTGTTTCTTTCATTTTTTAAAAAATTAATTTATTTTTAATTAGTGAATCATTGTGAGGGTACAGTTACAGATTTATACATTTTCGTGCTCGTGTTTCCCTCATACAAAGTTCGAGAACCCATCCCTTCACCAGTGCCCATTCTCCACCACCAATAAACCCAGCATCCCTCCCACCCCCCCAATCCCATCTCCCCTCATCCCACCCTGCCTCTTTGGCAGGGTATTCCCTTTTGTTCTCTCTCTCCAATTGGGTGTTGTGGTTTGCAGTAGGGGTGTTGAGTGGCCATTGTGTTCAGTCTCTAGTCTACTTTCAGCATGCATCACCCTTCCCCGCGAGGTCTCCAACCACATTTTACTTGGTGTTCCCTTCTCTATCTGAGCTGCCTTCTCCCCAGCATGTGAGACCAGCTTCCAAGCCATGGAGTCAACCTCCTGGTACTTATTTCTACTATTCTTGGGTATTTAGTCTCCTACTCCGTTATTTTATATTTATAACCCCTTTTTAAAAAAAATTAATTCGAGGCTGGAGCGATAGCCCAGCGGGTAGGACGTTTGCCTTGCACGCGGCCGACCCGGGTTCGATTCCCAGCATCCCATAGGGTCCCCTGAGCACCGCCAGTGGTAATTCCTGAGTGCAGAGCCAGGAGTGACCCCTGTGCATCGCCGGGTGTGACCCAAAAAGCAAAATAAGTAGATAAATAAATAAGTAAAAATAAATTCTACAATTCTGTTTTCTACTGCACCCTCCCCAATAACGCCGATTTGAAACGCACATCTTCCTGAGCTAAATAATTTCCCGAGGTAGGTTCATCCCCACCCGAGAAATTCACTCAAGCCAGACGGGCAGTGCCGGCCCGCTCCGCTGCCCCCCCCTCCCGCAACCACCCCCCCCCCCGTGGGAATGACGCTATTGCCTCCTGTGCCCCCCAGGGCGTACCTGAGCGTGAAGGAACTCAAGGAGCTGCTACAACCCAACAGCAGCCACTTCCTCAACATCTACTTCGCCAGCTGGGCGCAGGAGGGGCTGGCTGGCTCTGCCACCTGGCCGTGGGAAAAAGACGCTCTCACCCACCAGGGTAAGTGAGTGGGCACCGTGCAGGGCAGGGAGGGCACCCGGGAACGGGGCGGGGGAGGAAAGAGACTTCAGTGCATCAGGAATGAGGCACCATGGGCTGAGAACCCAGGTTTGGGGGAGTTTGTCCAAGTATTTCTTTCTTTTTTTTTTTTTTGGAGGGATGGCACAGTGGGTAGGGCATTTGCCTTGCACTCGGCCGACCCGGGTTCAATTCCTCCATCCCTCTCGGAGAGCCCGGCAAGCTACCGAGAGGATCCCGCCCGCACGGCAGAGCCTGGCAAGCTCCCCGTGGCATATTCGAGATGCCAAACACAGTCACAACAAGTCTCAACATGGAGACGTGACTGGCGCCCACTCGAGCAAATTGATGAACAATGGGATGACAGTGCTACAGTGCTTTTATTTTTTTTTTGGGGGGGGGTTTCACATGAGAAGCTTTACAATGAGGAAAACATAGAACTTTTATCCAGAGCCTTTAAAAAACAATCTTAGAACTGGAGAAAGACTGAACCAAGTATTGACCTCAAAAAGCGAGAAAAGTGTAACTTAGTGACCCAAACAAGACAGAAACGAGTAATATAAATAAGTGAAGAAGTAATATAAGCTTTCATTAGAAAAAATTAATGAAGCTACATGTCTGTGGGGGGGGTAAACATTTTCTAGGTGACCCCCTAGAAAAACTGGTCAAGAAAACAATCATGAGAATGAAAGCAAGAGTAAAAGATATAATCATTTTATAGTCTCACTTATACACTAGTAAGCAATAAATATTTTCAACAAATGCCGTTGAAATGCGCAGACATTTCCTACACCAGAAAGAAAGATCAGCACGAATCTCTGGCCATACATAAAAATAAGCTCAACAAGGAAAGCCTCTTTAACAAATGGTGCTGGCACAACTGGACAACCACATGCAAAAAAATGGGTTTAGACCTTGACCTGACACCATGCACAAAAGTCAGATCAAAATGGATTAAAGACCTCAACATTAGACCACAAACCATAAGGTACATTGAAGACAAGGTCGGCGAAACCCTCCACGATATTGAAGATAAGGGTATCTTCAAGGGTGACACGGAACTAAGCAATCTAGTAAAAACAGAGATCAACAAATGGGACTACATTAAACTAAAAAGCTTCTGCACCGCAAAAGATACAGTGACCAGAATACAAAGACTATCCACAGAATGGGAAAGGATATTTACACAATACCCATCAGATAAGGGGTTGATATCAATGGTATATAAAGCACTGGTTGAACTCTACAAGAAGAAAACATCCAACCCCATCAAAAAATGGGGCGAAGAAATGAACAGAAACTTTACCAAGGAAGAAATACGAATGGCCAAAAGGCACATGAAAAAGTGCTCTGCATCACTAATCATCAGAGAGATGCAGATCAAAACAACTTTGAGATACCACCTCACACCACAGAGACTAGCACACATCCAAAAGAACAAAAGCAACCGCTGTTGGAGAGGATGTGGGGAGAAAGGGACCCTTCTTCACTGCTGGTGGGAATGCCGACTGGTTCAGCCCTTCTGGAAAACAATTTGGACGACTCTCAAAAAATTAGATATTGAATTCCCATTTGACCCAGCAATACCACTGCTGGGAATATATCCCAGAGAATCAAAAAAGTACAATCGAAACAACATCTGCACATGTATGTTCATCGCAGCACTGTTTACAATAGCCAGAATCTGGAAAAAACCCGAATGCCCCAGAACGGATGACTGGTTGAGGAAACTTTGGTACATCTATACAATGGAATACTATGCAGCTGTTAGAAAAAAGGAGGTCAAGAATTTTGTAGTTAAGTGGATGGGCATGAAAAGTTTCATGCTGAGTGAAATGAGTCAGAAAGAGAGAGACAGACATAGAAAGATTGCACTCATCTATGGTATATAGAATAACAGAGTGGGAGACTAATACCCAAGAACTGTAGAAATAAGTACCAGGAGGTTGACTCCATGGCTTCGAGGCTGGCCTCACGTTCCGGGGAAAGGTCAACTCAGAGAAGCGATCACCAACTACATTGCAGTCGAAGGCCATGTGGGGGAAGGGAGTTGCGGGCTGAATGAGGGCTAGAGACTGAGCACAGCGGCCACTGAACACCTTTGTTGCAAACCACAACAGCTAATTAGAGAGAGAAAGCAGAAGGGAATGCCTTGCCACAGTGGCAGGGTGGGGTGGGGGGGAGATGGGATTGTGGAGGGTGGGAGGGACACTGGGTTTACGGGTGGTGGAGAATGGGCACTGGTGAAGGGATGGGTTCCCAAACTTTGTATGAGGGAAGTGTGAGCACAGAAGTGTATAAATCTGTAACTGTACCCTCACGGTGATTCTCTAATTAAAAATAAATAAATTAAAAAAAAAAAAATAAAAATAAGCTCAAAATAGATCATGGACTTAAATCACTGCTTGTCACTGTCACTGTCATCCCGTTGCCCATCTATTTGCTCGAGCGAGTACCAGTAACGTCTCCATTGTGAGACTTGTGCATTTGCCCTGCATGGACTTAAATGTCAAAGATGGATAAACCTGGAGAGCTTGTGGCTGGAGCAATAGCACAGCGGGTAGGGCATTTGCCTTGCATACGGCCCACCCGGGTTCGAATCCCAGCATCCCATAGGGTCCCCCGAGCACTGCCAGGAGTAATTCCTGAGTGCATGAGCCAGGAGTAACCCCTGTGCATCACTGAGTGTGACCCAAAAAGAAAAAAAAAAACCTGGAGAGCTTGACAGCTTTATTTATTTATTTATTTATTTATTTATTTATTTTTGCTTTTTGGGTCACACCCGGCAATGCACAGGGGTTCCTCCTGGCTCTGCACTCAGGAATTACTCCTGGCGGTGCTCGGGGGACCCTATGGGATGCTGGGAATCGAACCCGGCTCGGCTGCGTGCAAGGCAAACGCCCTCTCCGCTGTGCTATTGCTCCAGCCCCAAACCGTTTCTTTCTAGAGATTTTATTTTAAGACAACTGGAGAGTCGAGGATAATTTTAAGAAATTACACCAGGGTTCACCAGAGAGTACCCGGGCCAGGCCCGAGTCAGTCCCTGGCACCACATCTGGTCCCTTGAACCCTGCTGGAAGTGATCCTGAGCACAGAGCCAGGAGTCAGCCCTGAGCACTGCCATTGTGAATTAAAAAAAATATATATATATATAATTTCAGATCCCCCACAGCTATTTTCTTTTTGGCTTTTTGATCACTCCTGGCGATGCTCAGGGCTGACTCCTGGCTCTGCACTCAGGAATCACTCCTGGAGGTGCTTGGGGGACCGTATGGGATGCCAGGGATCGAACCTGGGTCAGCCACAGCAAAGGAAACGCCCTCCCTGCTGTGTTATCACTCCAGCTTGCACACGAAACTATTTTCTGGGGCTGGAGCGATAGCACAGTGGGGAGGGCATTTGCCTTGCAAGCGGCCAACCCGGGTTCGAATCCCAGCATCCCATAGGGTCCCCTGTGCACCGCCAAGGGTAATTCCTGAGTGAAGAGCCAGGAGTAACCCCTGTACATCACCGGGTGTGACCCAAAAACAAAAAACAAAACAAAACAAAACAAAAACTATTTTCTACCCCTTCCCCAAAGCATCCTTTTTTTGGGTTTTCTTTTTTTTTGGGGGGGGCATCACTCCTGGGGATGCTCAGGGCTGACTCCTGGCTCTGTGCTCAGGGATCACTCCTGGCATTGCTTCGGGGAGCATGGAGGGTGTCAGGAGCAAACAGCCGAGTGCAAGGCAGACGCCCTCCCTGCTGTTTACTATCTCTCCGGGGTCACCCCCCACAGCCGACCGCAGCTCTATTACAGCCATAAACCTCGAAGACTCACAAACAGGATATGCCCGTGATATTGATCATTTGTATCCATTATAAGCTGTCTGCATCTTCTTCCCGAGTGAGTTATCGTCTCGGAAGGATGCATTGGCCAAGGCTGATCAAAACAGGAATTGCAAAACTCGGGCTCTGAGGATCTGTGCGGGAAGTCCCCCTGCCCAGAGAAGTGTCTGCCCAGCACAAGTGTCTCGCCCCTCTAATTATCGCTGGCAGCCGGGGGGGACGGCTGGGGACAGCCCCTAGGAGACAGGATTTAGCGGCCATTGCGCTGTTTCCTCTCCAAGCTCTCAAGTATGGAGAAACGTTGCTCCCACATTTGCTTGCGTCGAGGGGAACGGGCGGGTTCCCGGCAATGCGCTTGGTTCCTTGATAAAAGTCAAAAGGGCAGGGCTGGAGTGATAGCACAGCGGGTAGGGCGTTTGCCTTGCATGAGGCCGACCCGGGTTCGATCCCCGGCATCCCCTAGGTTTCCCCCGAGCACCGCCAGGAGTGATTCCTGAGTGCAGAGCCAGGAGTCAGCCCTGAGCATCGCCAGGTGGGACCCAAAAAGCAAAAAAAAAAAAAAAAAAAAAAAGGAAAGTTATAATGAGGGCTGGAGCCATAGCACAGTGTATAGGGCATTGGCCTTGCATGTGGCCGACCCAGGTTCGATTCCCGGCATCCCACAGGGTCCCCCAAGCACCGCCAGGAGTGATTCCTGAGTGTAGAGCCAGGAGTAACCCCTGAGCATCGCTGGGTGGGACCCAAAAAGCAAAAAAAAAAAAAAAAAAAAAAAAGACATTGAGTACCCGGCCTGGTCTCACGTGTGTGTGTGTGTGTGTGTGTGTGTGTGTGTGTGTGTGAATAATGCTCAGTTTTAACTTCCACTCGGGGGCACCTACTTTTCACCGCCAGCCACTCCGGTGGTCTCGCTGTAAAGCTGGGAAAGCCGCTTGGCACTGGGGTGTCCCCCCCAAGAACCCCCCGGGGTGAGGGCAGCTGCCAGCCACTGGGACTTTGTTCGCCTTTTAATCAGCAGCGTCAACAACCCTTTTCTTCCTCGGCATGTCCCTGGGGCCACCCCCCAACCCCGTCTTATTGTTTTCGCTGTCCCTTATAATCAAGACCGAAAGGACTTCTAGGAGCTGTTCTTGCCCGCCCCCCCACCCCCCCCGGCCCCCCCCCCCAACCACCACACTCCAGCCCTGTTAAGCCACAGCTGGGCCCCACGGGGCCACCCATGTGCACACACTCCCGACACACACTCAGATGCCAACGGTCCCGGAACCACAGCACCGGACGCTGGACACTGGTCATCTGGACGCTGACCCGGCTCCTGGGCTGTGTTTGTCACCCACGTGACTCTCTCCGTCAACGGCTCTTGCTTCACCTGGTCTGTGTCCGATGCCAAGTTGGCGTGTCTATGCCAGGGGCCATAGGGGAAACCCCTCACCCCTCCCCCCCCCGGCCCTGGGCCTCAGCCCTGCCTGGTCACCTGAAAGGGCCCTTAATGCTGCCCACGTCCCCACCGCATGTTCCTCGATGGAACCAGCCCCGTGCCACCTACTTCCAGTTTCTAGGAGATCTCAAGGAGCCAAGTTCCTGCACAAATTCTCTTATTTTTTTATTTTGTTGCTTTTTGGGTCCCACCCAGCGATGCTCAGGGCTGACTCCTGGCTCTGCACTCAGGAATCACTCCTGGCGGTGCTCGGAGGAACCTATGGGATGCTGGGGATCGAACCTGGGTTGGCCGCGTGCAAGGTAAACACCCTCCCCGCTGTGCTATCGCTCCAGTCCCCAAGTTCCTGCACAAACTCCCCCGCTGCACTGGTGGGGCTAGAGTTCGAGGCCGGTTGTCACTGGACACTGTTTATCTCTAGCTTAAGGGCCTTCAACTGAGGCCAGGCCACTTGCTGGGAGTGTTCTGGAGACCTGACGCCTCCAGGCAAGGCCTGGGGGTTGTTCCCTGGGGGCTCCAGGCGGTGGAGAGGGAGGGCCTGGCTCTCTGCCCCCGAGACCACGTGGCCTATTGGGATAGCATGGGAGAGAATTCCAGAATGCAGGAAGGGATTGCGTTAAGTAGGTAATGGGATATCCCTGATAATCTTTCAGTGCTTGTATTGCAAACCTTAGTGCCCAAAAGGAGAAAGAAGGACAGACAGACAGAGACAGAGAGAGAGAGAGAGACAGAGAGAGACAGAGAGAAAGAGAGAGTGACAGAGACAGAGAGAGAGAGAGGGAGATAAAGAGAAAGAGAGAGAAAGGGACAGAGAGAAAGAGAAACAAAAAGAGAGGGAGAGAGAGAGGGAGAGAGAGAGAGGGAGAGAAAGAGAGACAGAGAAGAGAGAGACAGAGAGAGACAGAGACAGAAAGAGAGAAACAGAGGGAGAGAAAGAGACAGAGACAGAGAGACAGAGAGAGGCAGAGAGAGAAAGAGAGGGGAGAGAAAGAGAGAAAGAGACAGAGAGAGAGAAAAAGAGAGAGAAAGAGACAGAGAGAGAGAATGAGAGACAGAGAGAGAAAGAGAGAGGGAGAGAGAGAAAGAGACACAGAGAAAGAGAAAAACAGAGAGAGGGGGAGAGAAAAAGAGAGAGAGAGACAGAAAGATGGAGAGAAAGAGAGAGAAAGAGAGACGTAAAGAGAGAATGAGAGACAGAGAGAGAAAGAGAGAGGGAGAGAGAGAAAGAGAGACAGAGAAAGAGAAAAACAGAGGGGGAGAGAAAGACAGAGAGAGAAAGAGACAGAAAGAGGGAGAGAAAGAGAGAGAAAGAGAGACAAAAAGAGAGAATGAGAGACAGAGAGAGAAAGAGAGAGAGGGAGAGAAAGAGAGAAAGAGAGAGAGAAAGAAAAACAGAAAGAGAGAGACAGAGAGAGAAAGAGAGAGAGGGAGAGAAAGAGAGAGAAAGAAAAACAGAAAGAGAGAGACAGAGAGAGAAAGAGAGAGGAAGAGAAAGAGAGAGAGGGAGAGAAAGCAAGACAGAGACAGAGAGAGAAAGAGACAGAGAGACGGAGAGAGGGAGAGAGAGAAAGAGAAACAGAGACAGAGAGAGACAGAGAGAGAAACAGAGACAGAGAGAGACAGAAAAAGTGGCTGCCATCGAAGGGGGGAGCAAGAGGGAAACTGAGGACACTGGTGGGGAATGTGCACAGGCGAGGGGACGTGTCAGAACCCTGCATGACGGAAGCCTGTTCGGGAACAGCCTTGGAATTGCGCATCTCCCCAGGACTCACCTCCCGCACTGCCGCCGGGTGACGTCAAAGGCGGCCACAGCCAGAGGGGGCCTTCAGAGGGGCCTTCTCTCTCCCTTGCTTGAGTGGGCAGCTAGTCCGGTCACCCCAGGATTGTGGCACAAGAAATAACCACGGGGGGGGGGGGGAAGAGCACTTTCCAGCAGCCCTGAGCACAGAGACAGGCGTGTTCCCCCCCATACACACACACACACACACACACACACACACACACACACACACAGCAGCCAACAGCTGCTGATGGGTTGGTTCAGGGCATGTTTGCAGGAGGGACCCCCCCAAAGAGCCAGAGGCTGCCGGAGGGGGGGGGCGCTGTGGCTCTTTTTTTTTTTTGGGTCACACCCGGCAATGCACAGGGGTCACTCCTGACCCTGCACTCAGGAATTACCCCTGGTGGTGCTCAGGGGACCCTATGGGATGCTGGGAATTGAACCCGGGTTGGCCGCCTGCAAGGCCAACGCCCTCCCTGCTGTGCTATCGCTCCAGCCCCGCTGTGGCTCTTTGGGGCAGAAACGGGAGCCTGGTCTTTCTCAAAGGGTCTGAGGTTGGGGGCTGGAGCGGTAGCTCAGCGGGGAGGGAGTCTGCCTTGCACGCAGCTGACCCGGGTTCGATTCCCAGCATCCCCTTGGGTCCCCCGAGCACCGCCAGGAGTGATTCCTGAGTGCAGAGCCGGGAGTCAGCCCTGAGCATCGCCGGGTGGGACCCAAAAGGCAGAACATTTAAAAAAAAGGGTGTGAGGTAGGGAGCTCTTCCTCCAGTGCTCAGTGTTCCGTCTTCTCTCCCGGGACAGGCGGCGTGGTGCTCAACCCCAGCCATTACGGCGTGCCCGGCCACACCAACACCATGGTGCACGAGCTCGGCCACGTCCTGGGGCTCTACCACGTCTTCAAGGGGGTGAGCGAGCTGGAGTCGTGCGCCGACCCCTGCCGGGAGACGGTGGCGTCCATGGAGACGGGTGACCTTTGCGCTGATACGGCCCCCACGCCCGTGAGCAAGCTGTGTGGCGTCCCTGAGCCAGCCAACGACTCCTGCGGCTTCACCCACTTCCCCGGGGCTCCGTTCAACAACTACATGAGCTACACAGGTACCGGGTCTCCCTCAGGCTCCTTGGTTCCTTGTTTATTTTGTTCTGGGGGGGCCACACCCGGCAATGCTCAGAGTGCACTCTTGGCTCAGGACTCAGGGATCTCTTCCGGTGGGGCTCTAGGGACCGTCTGGGATGCTGGGGATCGAACCCGGGTCTGCCGCGTGCAAGGCAAACGCTCACCCCGCTGTGCTATCGCTCCAGCCCCTTAACTATTTTCCATCCTTTCCCCAAGTCATCTTTTTTGTTTTGTTTTGTTGTTTTGGGGGTCACTCCTGGCCGTGCTCAGGGCTGACCCCTGACTCTCTGCTCAGTGCTCACTCTTGGCGGTGCTCAGGGAAGCATCAAGGATGTCAGGAGTGAACCCACGCTGGCCCTGGGCAAGGCAAAGAGCCTCCCTGCTGGACGGTCGCTCCAGCCCCCTAAGTGGTCATTGCGATTGGGAAGTTGGTGTCCTCTAAGACGTCCAGGAAGGGCTGAGCTAGCCGGGGCCTCTGGCCAGGAGGGGAAAAGGACTTTCTTGAGTCCTGCAGTGTCCAGGAGAGTCCAGTTAAAAGTGGGAGGCGCAGGGCAGGGGGACCCGTCCCTGCACTGGAGGATTCATGGGCTTCTCCGACATGTTCGATCCTGCCCACACTAGCTGCTGCACTCGGGTCTGGTGGACACTGTGTGATAGACAGAGAGGTTTGGGGGCTCCAGAGGGCGTCCTGAGGGGTGGATGTCCTGCATTTAACCCTGCCTCTTGTTTTAATCCAACCAGAACTCCAGGCCAGAGAGATAGAGGGGTATGAGGAATTCCTCTTTCTGTTCTCTTTTCTTTCTTTCTTTCTTTCTTTCTTTCTTTCTTTCTTTCTTTCTTTCTTTCTTTCTTTCTTTCTTTCTTTCTTTCTTTCTTTCTTTCTTTCTTTCTTTCTTTCTTTCTTTCTTCCTCCCTCCCTTCTTTCCTTCCTTCCTTTCTTTCTCTCTTTCTTTCTTTTTCTTTCTCCCTTTCTCCCTTCCTTCCTTCCTTCCTTTCTTTTCTTTCTTTCTCCCTTCCTTTCTCTCTTTCTCCCTTCCTTTCTCTCTCTCTTTCTTTCTTTCTTCCTTCCTTCCTTCCTTCCTTCCTTTCTTTCTTTCTTTCTTTCTTTCTTTCTTTCTTTCTTTCTTTCTTTCTTTCTTTCTTTCTTTCTTTCCTTCTTTCTTTCTCTCTCTTTCTTTCTTCCTCCCTCCCTCCCTTCTTTCCTTCCTTCCTTTCTTTCTTTGTCCCTTTCTTTCTTTTTCTTTCTCCCTTTCTCCCTTCCTTCCTTTCTTTTCTTTCTTTCTCCCTTCCTTTCTCTCTTTCTCCCTTTCTTTCTTTCTTTCTTTCTTTCTTTCTTTCTTTCTTTCTTTCTTTCTTTCTTTCTTTCTTTCTTTCTTTCTTTCTTTCTGTCTTTCCTTCTTTCTTTCTCTCTCTTTCTTTCTTTCTTCCTCCCTCCCTCCCTTCTTTCCTTCCTTCCTTTCTTTCTTTGTCCCTTTCTTTCTTTTTCTTTCTCCCTTTCTCCCTTCCTTTCTTTCTTTTCTTTCTTTCTCCCTTCCTTTCTTTCTCCCTTCCTTTCTCTCTTTCTCCCTTCCTTCCTTCCTTTCTTTCTTTCTTTCCTTCTTTCTCTCTCTTTCTTTCTTTCTTTCTTTCCTTCTTTCTCTTTCTTTCTTTCTTTCTTTCTTTCTTTCTTTCTTTCTTTCTTTCTTTCTTTCTTTCTTTCTTTCTTTCTTTCTTTCTTTCTTTCTGTCTTTCTTTCCTTCTTTCTTTCTCTCTCTTTCTTTATTTCTTTCTTTCTTCCTCCCTCCCTCCCTTCTTTCCTTCCTTCCTTTCTTTGTCCCTTTCTTTCTTTTTCTTTCTCCCTTTCTCCCTTCCTTCCTTTCTTTCTTTTCTTTCTTTCTCCCTTCCTTTCTCTCTTTCTCCCTTCCTTTCTCTCTCTCTCTTTCTTTCTTTCTTTCTTTCTTTCTTTCTTTCTTTCTTTCTTTCTTTCTTTCTTTCTTTCTTCCTTCCTTCCTTCCTTCCTTTCTTTCTTTCTTTCTTTCTTCCTTCCTTCCTTCCTTCCTTCCTTCTTTCTTTCTTTCTTTCTTTCTTTCTTTCTTTCTTTCTTTCTTTCTTTCTTTCTTTCTTTCTTTCTTTCTTTCTTTCTTTCTTTCTCCCTCCCTCCTTCCCTCCCTCCCTCCCTTCCTTCCTTCCTTCCTTCCTTCCTTCCTTCCTTCCTTCCTTCCTTCCTTCCTTCCTTCCTTCCTTCCTTCCTTCCTTCCTTCCTTCCTTCCTTTCTCTTTCTCTCTCACTTTCGTTCTTCATTATTATTATTTTTCATTTGGCTTTTTTGGCCACACCCGGCGATGCTCAGGGGTTCCTCCCGGCTCTGCACTCAGGAATCACTCCTGGCGGTGCTCGGGGGACCCTATGGGATGCCCGGGATCGAACCTGGGTCGGCCATGTTGCAATGCCAACACCCTCCCTGCTATCCTATTGCTGTGGCCCAGATACAAGGAATTCCTGAGCATCCCTGCCACCTCCACCTGGGGCCAGGCTCTGAGAGGCAGAAAAAAAAATTAAATACAATTAAAAAAAAAATTAAGATCAGCAAAACTCCCACCTACAGGCGCCCTCTTGGAGGGCCTGTGCGGAAACAGTGCCCCCTGGTGGCGAGATGAAGAAGCGACCTTCTCCCACCTTCGGAGTATTGGCTGAGTGAGACCAGCCTTAGAGACCCCTCCCGTGCCTGCGTGGGTGCTGGAGATCTCTGACAGGTGGAGCCCAGGGAGGCTTGGGGGAGGGGGTGTCGGGTTCCGATGACCCAGTGGGAGCAGAGCATACTTTGTGGGCTGCTCGGTCGACCCCACAGCCCCCGTCTCTCCCCGCCCTGCAGACGATAACTGCACCGACAGCTTCACCCCGAACCAAGTGGCCCGCATGCACTGCCACCTGGACCTGGCGTACCAGCAGTGGACCCTCGGCCGGAAGCCCACCCCCATCCCCCTGCCCCCCATGGTCATCGGCCAGACCCCCAGCTCCCTCACCGTGCACTGGCTGCCCCCTATCGGCGGAGGGGTGTACGACAGGTGAGAGAGCATCATTTTGTTTTCCAAGGTGGGGGAGGAAGGGGAGGGGAGGCATTTTCTCGGGGCGGGGGGGGGTTCGGTGGGGGTTGCAGGGGGATTCTGCCAAGCAGTGCTCAGGGCGCTCCACTCTGGGGTCACTCCTGGGATTCCCTGACTTTTGTAGAGCTGGAGACACTGCACAGCTTGGGCCAGGGATGGAGGGGTGCTGGGGGGGTCAAACTCGGGGCGCCAAGTGTTCCAGGCACACACAGTGACCCCCCACGCTCCATCTCTGCAGTATCCCCCCCCCCTTCCCAACACACACACACACACACACTGACCTTTCCTTCCACACCCGGGGGGGGGGGGTGGAGAATGTAAACTTTGCAGGGGAGGGGCAGGGGGGTGCTGGCACTTCCGGATTTATCTAAAGTGGTGTGCTGATGGGGCTGGAGCAATAGCACAGCGGGGAGGGCGTTTGCCTTGCACGCGGCCGACCCAGGTTCGATTCCCAGCATCCCATAGGGGCCCCTGAGCACTGCCAGGAGTAATTCCTGAGTGCAAAGCCAGGAGGTAACCCCTGTGCAATGCTGGGTGGGACCCAAAAAGCAAAAATAAATAAATAAATAAATAAAAATAAAGTGGTGTGCTGGGATTCCGACGCCTTAGCGGAGCTCAGGGGATTTTCTGGGGGAAACCGTGGCCCTTAGCACTGTCATTCCTGGCCTGGCGTCCCATAGAAGGCATCTGGCACCTTCTGGAGTCTGCCAGGTTGTACCTTGGGGGTCCCCTGGGGGCAGTTCCCAAACCATCTCTCCTCCCCGTGCTGGTCCATCTCTTGCAAATGACCACTGTCTTGTTCTCCTTCTTTGTCCTTCCCCATCTTTGTCCCAATGTCCCCTCTGGCTCCTGGTGTTGGGGGTGGGTACCACACCTGGAGATGTCCAGGGGTCATGCCTGGCTCTGCACTCAGGAATTCCTCCTGGTGGTGCTCAGGGGACCCTAGGGGATGCGGGGGATCGAACCCAGGCAAGCCCACGTGCAAGACAAACGCCCTCCCCGCTATTCCATCACTCCAGCCCAAACTGCTGTATCTTCTTGTTTTAAAATTTGATTTTTTTTTCTTTTTTTGGTCACACCCGGCGATGCTCAGGGGTTACTCCTGGCTCTGCACTCAGGAATCACTCCTGGCGGTGCTCAGGGGACCCTATGGGATGCTGGGGATCGAACCCGGGTGTGCCGCATGCAGGGCCAATGCCCTCCCCGCTGTGCTATGGCTCCAGCCTCACCGTGAGTTTTTAGAGAGGAATCAAAAACAGTCTTTGGCAAGTGTACAGAGGGGGTGTGGGGGCTCCCCCATGGCGGCCCAGCACAGCCCAGGGAATGAGTTCAGGTGTGCTCAGAAGCGAGGCCCCTCTTGGTGCTCACGGGCAAGCTCCCTTCGGTGACACAAGGCACAGAGAAGCCCAAGGTGTCACAGCGGGCCAGCTGCCTCTCATCCGGATTCCAGAAACGGGGACAAAGGAGCTTGAGGGTTTCGGTTGAGCCCGAATGATCTGTCTCTGCCCACACCAAGGAGCACTGTCTTCCGAGTCCAGGGGGTGACAATCGGAGGGAGTAGGTAAAGTCACCCAGCAAAGCCTCCTGAGCTCCCATGAACGGCTGAATCCCACGGAATTCTAGGGCGGCCCTGATGGTCATAGAACCCGAGCCCAAAAGCAGGGGTGCGGGCGGGGGGGAGTCCCAGATGTGACGGGAGCGGACAGGCCCCCTGCAGGTGTGACCCGGAGCCGCTTGGCCGGGACATGCCCACAGTTTACAGAACACACATAAACAGTTTACTCTTGCCCGTCCCTCCTGTGCGCAGGGGGCCCACACTTCGGCCACGCGGCTCACGTCACAGGTGGCCACAAGCCTGTCGACCCCTGCAGCCCACGAGCGTCACCCGCATGGCTGTTTGTGTCACGGCGGGGCAGGGTGGTGTTTATGCCTCGCTGGAGGTCCCCAGGGCAGGGAACTGGTGTGTGTGTGAGTGTGTGGGTGGGGGGCCGGGGGAGGGGGTTGGACGTTGTTTGGAAATTGCTTCCGAGGAACTTGGTGTGGCTTTGGCAATGGGCCTGGTTTCCTTGGTGGCTGGGGCGTCCATGGCCCCTGGGGACCCAGTGCCAGCCAGGCACGTCAGGGCAGAAGGCCGGGAACGAGGAGCTGGCTGGATGATCGCTCGTCTGTGCTGGCTTCTTAGAATATCGAAAGAGGGGGCTGGAGCGAGAGCACAGCGGGGAGGGCGTTTGCCTTGCACGCGGCCGACCCAGGTTCGATTCCCGGCATCCCATAGGGTCCCCTGAGCACCGCCAGGAGTGATTCCTGAGTGCAGAGCCAGGAGGAACCCCTGAGGATCGCCAGGTGTGACCCAAAAAGAAATAAAAGGCAGGGTAAAATGAAGGAGACCCACCCCTCAGGACCCCCGGGGGCCCCCCAACCTTTCTTCTTCACACAGTGTCCATCAGACCCGAGTGCAGCCGCTGGTGTGGGCAGGAACGAACATGTCGGAGAAGCCCATGAACCCTCCAGGGAGGGACGTGTCCCCCTGCCCTGCGCCTCCCACTTTTAACTGGACTCTCTTGGACACTGGAGAGGGCCGGAGCGATAGCACAGCGGGGAGGGCGTTGGCCTGGCACTCGGCCAACCCGGGTTCGATCCCGGGCATCCCCTAGGGTCCCCCGAGCACCGCCAGGAGCGATTCCTGAGCACAGAGCGAGGAGTCAGCCCTGAGCATTGCCAGGTGGGACCCAAAAAGAAAATATTCATTGGGGTCTTTGGATGGACCCTCTGGGGCTCCCATCTCCCTCCCCTGACCCCTTGCCTCACAACCTCCCCACCCCCCTCTGTCCCAGGGCCGAGGGAGCCGCATGCAGAGCCTGCTCGGAGGACGGGACCTTCCACCAGTACGCGCACAAGGCCTCCTCCCCGCGCGTGTGCGATTCTTCCGGCTACTGGACACCGGAGGAGGCCGTAGGTGGGTCATGCACTGCCCATGGCCTCGGGCAGCAGGGAGGGCAGGGAGGCTGCCGCTCAAACAAGGTCACATGTGCATAGAGGACGACTTGGGTGCAGACACGTGTGCGTGCACACAAGGGCCTGATTTATGTGTGCATGCACATGTGTGTCCTAGGCATGTAACTGCACGTGTGTGTCTATAGGTGTGTGCTTTTGGGTGAATGCAAGGAGATGTGTGTGTGATACGTGTATGTCTATGTGTCCTAGTGCCCACACATGTGCCTGTGTGCCTATGTGTTTCCATGTGCATTCTTGTGTGTGTGTGTGTGTACATGTGTAGAGGTCATGCCTGTGTATTTGTGTTCTACATGGACACATATACACATATGTTTTCTTTTTTTTTTTTTTTTGCTTTTGGGTCACACCCGGCAATGCACAGGGGTTCCTCCTGGCTCTGCTCTCAGGAATTACTCCTGGCAGTGCTCAAGGGATTCCAAACATGGGATGCTGGGAATCGGACCTGGGTTGGCCACATGCAAGGCAAATGCCCTCCCCGCTGTGCTATCACTCCAGCCCTGGACACACATATATTCTTTTTTTTTTTTTTTGCTTTTTGGGTCACACCCGGCGATGCTCAGGGGTTCCTCCTGGCTCTGCACTCAGGAATTACCCCTGGCAGTGCTCAGGGGACCCTATGGGATGCTGGGAATCGAACCCGGGTCGGCCGAGTGCAAGGCAAACGCCCTACCCACTGTGCTATCACTCCAGCCCCCACGCATATATTCTTAGGCCCTCAGCATGCATGCGTGTGTGTGTGTGTGTGTGTGTGTGTGTGTGTGTGTGTGTGTGTGTGTGTGAGACACTTGTCCACATCTCTAAGATCCTACGCAGGACCCGCCTGGTCCTTCTTAGACACTAAGTGAGGACCCTCACGATCCTGTGCTGTGGGGATGCAGGGGTCAGCTAGGCTCCAGGGGGGACAGAGAGGCTGGCCATATGCCGGCGGTGACCTGGGAAAGAAGGTGGCATCCAGGGTCAGGATGGCCCGGCCTGACCCTGGCTCCCACCATCATTGGAGGAAGAATGACAGAGTCGGGGCCCCACCCCACGCCCCTCCTGCCGCCCCCAGGGCTGTGCCAGTCTCGGAGAGGGATGGGCCGTTGTCCCTTTATGGCTGTTCCTCATGGCACTGCCTGTGCTTTGGACGTCCTCTCCGCTGGTTCCTGGTGTGGGACTATCTACTTCCTGACGGAACTCTCTCTCGCTTCCGTCCGTGCCCTGGGACTAATGGCAGCACAGGGGGCCAATTCGGGCAGGAACGGGTCGGTGCTGTGTCCGTGGCCTACACCCCCATGTCACAACACCCTCAGAGGGGGCCTCCTGTTGAGCTAGCCTGTCCTCGGGGGCCTCTCGGGGATGAGTAGGGTGATGCTTCCTGTAAACCAGGCCTGGGCCTCAGTCGCCTTTGGGGATTTGCTGTTTCTTTTTTTCCTTTTTCTTTCTTTCTTTTTTTAATGTAGGAGTACTGCTATTTATTCAGCCATCGATTAAGCTGATAATGGGCATGAACTCCACATGGCTTAAAAAAAATTCTTTATAAGTTGGGTATCCGTGAGAGAGACCCTTACAAAGCTGTTCATCATTGGGTTTCAGTCACACAATGACCCAGCACCCAGCCCTCCACCACGGCACATTTCCCACCACCAACCCCCAGCTCCCACCCCCTACCCCCAGCTTCCCTCAATGGGAGACACTTTCCTTCTTGCTGTCTCTCTCTCTCTCCTTTTCCTTTTGTGCATTATGGTTTGTAATATGGGTGCTAAGAGGTCATGGTGTTTGTTCAGGGCATTCGGTATTTTTATCAGGACGGTAAGGCTGGAGTAGCTTTTCAGTTGAGTGACCGCTTAGGGGTGTGGATGTGACTGCCGAGGCTTCCTCCGGAAGTCACAGGAAGGACAGGGAGGTGGGGGAAGGTAGCCCATCTCTGCCCCAAGAAAGCCTGGAGATCTCAGTCACAAAACCCGCATACCCGAAATTTCAGCAGGTTATATCTTGGTGAGGTCTGTCCTGAGACGGTAGAGTCAGGCCGGGGTCCCGGCCATGATTTTGGACCAGGCCAACCCACCCACCCCCCTCTGATTTACCCCAGTCTGTTCAGCCATGTGTGGGTCCGAGCATAACTGTGGCTTTGGATCTCTTTCGAGATTTATTTATGGGTCTCTGAAGCCAGGCGGGCACTTTGCTGTTTCTTGACGGTTTCTTCACACCCCACACCAGAAGATGTGCCTCTTCTGTCCTGTCCCGTCGTACCCTCCCCCCTCCCCTCCCCTCCCCTCCCCCCTGCCTTTCCCCTTCCTATAACCAGCGATGCTCAGGGCTTGCTACCAGCTCTGCACTCAGGAATCTCCTGGTGGGTGGGGCCCGCGGGAGACCCTCTGAGGTTCCGGCCTCATGCCCTGCAAACCCCCCTCCCTGACCCATGCCCCCCTTCAGCTCTGGCTCCCTCCAGCTCCGGCGCCCGTGTCCTGAGCCCTTAGTCTGTCCGTCTGTTTGTCGGCAGGCGCCCCCGATGTGGACCTGCCCTGCCTGCCCAACCTGCGAGCCTGGAGCCCGGAACTGCACCTGCCCCACGCCAACGTCACGGTGCCCTGCCCGGCCGAGGGCTGCAGCCTGGAGCTGCGCTTCCTGCACGCCGTGGCGGCCGACGCGCTAACCATGTGGCTCACCTACGTCTCCCGGCCCAGCGCCGCCCCCACGCTCCTGGATGCCGAGGTCCTGCTGCAGGGCGGGTCGTCCGAGCACCTGGGGCCCCTGGACACCACCTGCGATACGCCACTCACTGTCCGGCTGTCTGTGGATGGGAGGGTGTCGGGGGTGAGACTCTACACGGCCTACGACGGGGTGGAGGTCGACGCGGTGATGCTGAGTTCGAAGCCCCGCAGCCCGCTGTGCGCGCAGTGCGCCCCTGTCGCCTACCGGCTGTGGCGGGACCCCCCGTTTGCCAGCGGCCGGCCCGTGGAGGTCACGCACCCACAGAGGCAATTTACGGACCTGTGAGTAGAACCGGCTGGGACCCGGAACACACATTTGGAACACGCATTTCCCAGACGGGCGCGGCCGTGGGGCGTCGGGTTAAGGGTTTGAGGGGGTTCGGCAGGACCAAAGGGGCCCCCCCACATCACCCTTCCTTTCTCTTTTATTTTGTTTGATTTTTGGGTTCCTCCTGGCTCTGCACTCAGGAATCACTCCTGGCGGTGCTCGGGGGACCCTATGGGATGCTGGGAATCGAACCCGGGTCGGCCACGTGCAAGGCAAACACCCTCCCCACTGTGCTATCGCTCGAGCCCCTTTTTCTTTCTTTTTTTTTTTTTTTGGCTTTTTGGGTCCCACCCAGCGATGCTCAGGGCTGACTCCTGGCTCTGCATTCAGGAATCACTCCTGGCGGTGCTCGGGGGACCCTATGGGATGCTGGGAATCGAACCTGGGTCAGCCGCGTGCAAGGCCAACACCCTCCCCGCTGTGCTATCGCTCCAGCCCCACCTTTGTTTCTTGAAACGAAGGGTTCTCAGCTGAGCCATCCTTGTCTCTCCTGGGGGTTCCCTTTTTATTTGTTTAGGGGCGTCACACCTGGCAGTGCTCAAGGCTCTGCACTCAGGAATTACTCCTGGCAGGCTTGGGGGAACCCTATGGGATGCTGAGGATTGAACCTGGGTCAGCCGTGTGCCAGGCAAGCACCATCCCTAGCACCATCCCTGCTGTCTTTTTCACTCGGGCCCGGCAAGACATGTGTTTTAAAATAATTTTAATTTTATTGTGGGGGGGGGCGGGTACTGGAGCGATAGTACAGCAAGGAGCGCACTTGCCTTGCATGCGGCCAACCTGGGTTTGATCCCCGGCATCCCACAGGGTCCCCCGAGCACCACCAGGAGTGATTCTGGAGTGCAGAGCCAGGAGGAACCCCTGAGCACTGCTGGGTGTGCCCACCTCCCTCACCATAAAAACATCATTTTTTTTTCTTAAACCATAGTTAAGGGGACTGGAGTGATAGCACAGCGGGGAGGGCGTTTGCCTTGCATGTGGCCGACTCGCGTTCGATCCCCGGCATCCCATAGGGTCCCCCGAGCACCGCCAGGAGTGATTCCTGAGTGCAGAGACAGGAATCAGCCCTGAGCATCGCCGGGTGGGACCCAAAATGCCAAAAAACAACAAACAAACAAAAAAAACATAAAACACGGTTCAGATGGTTCCTCCTCGACTGTGTGGGGCTGTTGTTGTCGGGGTGTGAACCCCGGGGGGGGGTCTCTGCAGCCCCCGCATTAGGGAAAAGAGGCGGGACCTTGGCATAGCCACGACCGCTGCTCTGTGACACGTGTGCCCTGCCTGCCCGCCCCTCCCTCAGCGCCCCTCCCCGCCTACAATCTTGCTCTTAGACTCCGGACCCAGGGACACGTTCCTCCTTCTGGTCCGCGTGGTCACTCCGTGTTCTCCTCTCCCTCCCCAGCGAGGTCCAGCCCGGGCAGACGTATCAGTACCGGGTCCAAACTGAAGCCGGTGGCGAGCTGGGGGAAGTGTCGCCTGCTCTGAGCCACACCCATGGGGCGGCTTTCTGTGGCGATGGCACGGTGGCCGGGTGAGTGAGCGCCAGGGGCCGTGAGTACTTGGGACCGGACGGGCACAATGGTGGCAGGAAATACAGTCTGGGCACAGCAGGGCGGCGGGGGAGGGGCGAACTTGCTGGTCTTGTGGACGGTGACCCAAGGACGTGGTCTATGGCTGGTTCTACTCCGAGTCTGGTCTGAGATGCCTAAAGGGACTCAGGGGTCCACGGATGTCGTGAGAGGGAGCGGCGGGGAGGCCCTTTGGGTCCTGAGTCGTCTTGTGACCCCCCTTTGTGTGACTTCCAGAACCCGGAGCCACTCAGTGACATCCCCGTGCTGCCATTCCTGATCTCATTCGCACAGTGTCACCCCCGGGAAGTCCTGTTTGCAGGGGGCTGCCTAATGGAGCTGGAGCAACACCAGCATTCATCAGGGGGGTCTTCCCAAGGGGGCTTCATACCA
>NC_073313.1:164127798-164163021 GCF_027595985.1 Sorex araneus
ATGCTCAGGGGTCACTCCTGGCTCTGCACTCAGGAATCACTCCTGGCAGTGCTCAGGGGATCCTATGGGATGCTGGGAATTGAACCCGGGTCGGCTGCGTGCAAGGCAAACGCCCTCCCCGCTGTGCTATTGCTCCAGCCCCATTGTGCCACCCTTTTACCAAACTTCTCATGCCCAGGACCCTCCGGCTATCTCTGTCTGGGGGCCAGGGCATTCCCCAGCAGTGCCACCCTGTGGTCCCTTGGAGACCCTCAGGGCCATCACCAGAACCAGGATCCTGGTTGTTCCAGGCAGGGACTCCCACTCTCAGCGTCTCTTGACGTCACATAGAGAACGTTGACTTTATTTATGTATTCATTTACTTTTGGCTTTTTTTTTCCTTTTGGGTCCCACCCGGCGATGCTCAGGGCTGACTCCTGGCTCTGCACTCAGGAATCACTCCTGGTGGTGCTCGGGGGACCCTATGGGATGCCGGGAATCGAACCCAGGTCGGCCGCGTGCCAGGCCAACGCCCTCCCCGCTGTGCTATCGCTCCTCCAGCCTCTAGTTTTGGCTTTTTGGGGTCATACCCAGTGATGCTCAGGGGTTCCTCCAGCTCTGCCCTCAGAAATGACACCTCCTGGTACCCAGGAGCCCCTAACGGGGTCCCAGGGCTCAATCCCGGGTCCCCCATGCCAGGCCAACGCCCTCCCCGCTGTGGCCCTGCTCTGGCCCCAAGTGATTGGAGACTGCGTGCGCAGGATACGGTGCTCATTTATTGGTCTCAGACTCAGAGCGGGAGAGCGTTTGTCCATCCTGGGCACATGGTCACCATGCCCGGGGGCTACTCCAGGCTTCGTTGTTTGGGATTTGCTCCCAGCAGGCGCAAATCCGAGGGGCCCATGCGGTGCTGAGTGGGGAACCCAGACTCCGCCGTGCCTGTCTTCAGCCCGTGGACACTGTCCGGGACCCAGGGGCAGAATTTCTGGCTCAGAGAGACCCATCCAGAGGGGTCTGGCTGCTGGGGGCGGGGGAGGGGGGGGGGAGGAAGCCACAGGAGGCTTGGCGGACGCCGCACGTTAAGTCAGTGGACATGACCCTGGACGTGGTTCCCGGAGGGCCGCGCTCACCCACTGGGCACCCCGAGCTCTCTGGCACTGCCCCTGTCCAGGTAAGCGCACCCTGGTTCAATCACAGGAGACCCCCTGCCTCCCTACTGCCACCTCAACCCCTGCATCAGCCGGTGCCCCCAGAGTGGCAGGACGTGGCCCCAAGGGGGAGACTCCGTCGCCCTTCAGGGCTGCGGGCTGGTTGGGGTGATGGGTGCTCAAGTCTCTGGGTGCCCGAGGGTTGTCGCCGGTCACCTTGGGTACCGCCATATAGTCCGACCCGCAGGGCCCGGGGTCACTGTGTTTATTACGGAGTCGGTTACCCGGTTGGAGATTGGCATAGGGGTGAGTTCTCAGGGGGCCACACAGCCTGGGCCCCGCCGTGGAGGGGCTCGGTGAGGGGGCCTCTGGGTCTCCACAGGAACTGGGCGGGGGGTTCCTGGAAACTGCGGGCTTGGCTCTGCTCCGGCACAGTTCCCAGAACCCCGAGAAGCTGAGTGCTCCGGGGCAATCCCAGCCGGTTTGGTGGTGCCGGGGGAGGAAGGTCATTGCAGGACTGTGTGGCAGCTTGGAAACTCGGGGTGCAGTACTGCTCAGGGGCGCCCCTCCCTCAGGATGGCTCCCGGTGTGTTCTGGGGGGTCCTGAGGCCACGTCCAGCCCCTGTCTTGTGGGTCTTGACCCGGAAGTGGACCCTGCACTTGAGGTGGGGGCGCATGGGAGCATGTGCATGAATCATGCATGTAGAGCATGTGGGCAGCACGTGTCTGCAGTGTCATAGGAATGTGGTGAATGTGGTGCCTGTCATACATGTTTATTTTGGGGTGTATACAAGCATGTGCTGTCTATAGCATGTATGTAGACTGCACATATCTTGTTTCACATGTAATGTGTATAAAGTATATATAGGGGCGTGTAGTTTGCATGAATAATATGAGTGCGTACAGCATTTATATGTTATGCCTGTAGAGTGTACATAGTGTGCACTGTATGTGTATAGAGCATGGAGCATGCATGGATAATATGGAGAGTTTACAGCCTCTATGTATGTATGTTATGCTGTAGAGTTTATGTAGAGTATATCACACATGTAGAGTATACACAGTACACAAAGTGTATATATGCGTATAGTGCATGTAGTATGCATGGAGAATATGGAGTGTTTACAGCATTCATGTATGTCATGCATGTAGAGTGTATGTAGTGTGCATCACACATGTAGAGTGTACACAGTATGCATAGTATGTGATATGTGTATTGTACATAAGGCATGAATGAATAATGTAAGGGTGTAGACATCACATGTGCATGCGTAGCTTGTATGGAGAGCACAACATATGTATCACACCTGGGTGTATACAGTATGTGTAAGTCCAGCGTGTATGGTGCAATGTAGCATGTATCATGCATGTGTAGTGTTTGGAATTTGTGGCTGTGTGTACTGGGCATACGTGTATTTTGCATGTGTCATCATGAAAGGAGAATGTTGTGTATCTGGAGGCAGGGTGCCATGTAGTATGTGCAGTTTGCATGCTTTGTGCGGGGTATGTATTTTGCCATGCATACTGCATGTGTACTATACACAGGAAGGCCGCCGTATGGAGTGTGTGCATGCGCCACCTTTTTAGTGTGTGGTATGCCTGCTATGTTATGATGGACGCAATGCATGGCGTGTGCATGCATGTGCAAGAACATGCATGTGAAGCTGTGCATGGTGCACCCCCGGGGGTGGAGAGCTTTGTGGAGGAGGCAGCAGGGCCGGTCGGCGACAGAGAACGAGGCGAGGGTCGTGGCAGTGGGAGAACAGGAGCGAGGAAGAGGAGTGACAGTGACTGTCCCCTTTCATTTGGTAAGAGCACCAGGGACAGGGAGGGTGGCCGAAGAACCCTCCTGTGCTTAGAATCGTTGCTCCTTCCGGCCCCAGGGCCACTTCCTGAGAAGGGATTTGCAAAACCAGACGCAAAATCAAGTGAGTTTCACAAGGCGCTGAGTGGGTGGGGGAGGGGGTAGGGGTAGGGGTCAAAACAACAAGGTAGGAGGAGCTGACCCCCACACAGGGCAAAGGGGGCATTTGGCCACGCGCCCTGTGCACAGGTAAGCATGTGGGGCCCACAGAACCCAAACCCGCCCTCCACCTGGGGCCCCAAATCACTCGATCCCTTTCCAGAATGTTCCCGTGGCCCCATCTCCGGCGGAGCACGGTCCAGAGTGTCCCAGGAGAACAGAACCCATCAGGAGGGTTCGACCCGTTTCAGCGATGCTGGGTGGGGCAGGGTCCCCGGCCACCCAAGGGTAGGCTGGGTTCCCCCGCCAGGGGTGAGAGTGATCAGAAGGGCGGAGGGACCATGAGGTGCACACGGGGTTGGGGGCCCCCGGCTCCTCCTCGGCTTTCCCTGCAGGCACCGGCTCCGAGCGCGGGTTCTAATCAGGCGCCACCGTGCACGTGCATGGTGCACGGTGCATGAACTTGGGGGTTCGGGCCACGACAGACACTTGAGCATGACAATGAACGTCTTAATGAGGGCTGGTGGGGAAGGGGGGGGGAGGAAACAGTGCTGTAGCGAGCCCGGCAGGAGCCCCCCGTGACACTGGGGTGTCATGTAAAGTGGCTGCAGGTTAACCTCATGGGGAGGGGGGCTGGCGGGGGTCCGAGCGCCCCCTGCCCTCTGTCCCGCGAGTGAGTCCGGAGCCCCCGCCCGCGCCCACCCCCTGGGGCGCTGCTGCTGGCCACCGCGGCGGCGGGCAGCGCTAGATGTCTAGATGTCCTTGTTGTCCCCGTACTCGTTGTAGGGGACGCTGAGACTCTGCTCCTCGCACGTCTTCCTGAGGTCCCGGCTGAGTTCGGACCAGTCCAGGCCGTAGGGCTTGATCTCGCTGTAGCGGCAGCCTAGGTACTTGAGGCCACTGCGGCGCAGGCTGATCTTGGGCTCCTGCAGAAGCCCGTGGCACCAGCTGCTCAGGTCCCCGAGCTGGGCCAGGATGAGGCCGGCTTTCCTGGGAGTCGCGGGAGAGATGCTCGAGTCAGATGCAGATGCAGGGGAGGAGGCGGGGGCCGGGCCCACCAGGCGCCGCACTGATTGGACCGCCCCAGCTTCCGGTCCCGCCCCGCCACAAGGTTCTGTCCAATGAGTGAGCGGTCGAACGTCCACAAGCCCGTGGGGGTTGAGGAGGGGTCCACCCCATCCCCCTCCCCCAACAAAGCAGAAAGGCAAGAAGGGAAAATCAATAAGATAAGGCTGGAGGAATAGGACAGCCGGGAGGGCATTTGCCTGGCAACTGGCCGACCCAGGTTCGATCCCCGGCATGGCATAGGGTCCCCCGAGCATCACCAGGATAATTCCTGAGAGCAGAGCCAGGAGGAACATCTGAGCATCACTGCAGAATGACCCCCAAAAGCGGAAGGGAGGGAGGGAGGGAGGAAGGAATGAAGGAATGAAGGAAGGAAGGAAGGAAGGAAGGGAGGGAGGGAGGGAGGGAGGGAGGGAGAAAGGGAGGAAGGAAGGAAGGAAAAAGGGAGGGAGGGAGGGAGGGAGGGAGGGAGGAAGGGAGAAAGGAAGGAAGAGAGGGAGGGAGGGAGGGAGGAAGGAAGGAAGGGAGGGAGGAAGGGAGAAAGGAAGGAAGGAAGGAAGGAAGGAAGGGAGGGAGGGAGGGAGGGAGGGAGGGAGGGAGGAAGGAGGGAAGGAAGGGAGGAAGGAAAGGAGGAAGGAAGGAAGGAAGGGAGGAAGGAAGGAAGGAAGGAAGGAAGGAAGGAAGGAAGGAAGGGAGGAAGGAAGGAAGGAAGGAAGGAAGGAAGAGAGAGAAAGTAATTCCCTGGGTGGGAAGGCATGCAACTCTCAGAGCTGGCAGGAGAGGATAGGCTTATGGTGCTTGCCTTGTGAGTGGCTGACTCTTATTGGATCACCGGGATTGGATCCTGGCACCACCAGGAGTGACCCTGAGTCAGGAGGATGCCCAGGGCCCTGCTGGGTGGGGCTCCAAACCCCACTCACCTCCCCCCTCCCCACCCCATTGTACCCTCATCTCAGTCTATAGGGTCTTTCTGGTTGGGTTGAAGGCCACGCCTGGCCATGCTCAGAGCTCTTCTGCTTCTGAGCTCAGGAATCAGTCCTGGCGGGGCTCGGGGGACCTCATGGGGGAGGGGCTGGGGATTCAAGCCGGGTTGGCAAACGCCTTCCCCATGATCCCGTCTCTCCAGCCTGGCACTTTTGAGACCGGAGTCCAGTCCCTTTGCTTCGCAGGCGGTCACATCCATCATCACTCAGTGACAAGTACTGGGTGGTACTAAATCTCTGCTCCGTCTCCCAATTATGTTAGAGGCTGTCTTGGCACTGAACTGTAGGCTAATTGTCTCCAGAAGGCAGAAGGCAGGACGGAATTGTCTGGGGCACGCTGACATGGGTCATTCCTGCAGGGAATACTGACTGGGGGGCTGGGGGTGGTGGGGAAGGGGACCAGTTCACCTGGGGCTGACCTTGCTCCAGGCTGGAGCCCCGTGTTGTGGCAGGGACCAGGAGGACAGGACAGGTGGGAGCTGAGGAAGGCTGTTCTCTGTGGGGGTCACACAGACTGTCTCAGGGAACCCAGCCCCCCTTGCAGGGAGACCTCATGGGCATTGGTTCTGAGCTGGGAGGAAGGAGCAGGGCTGGCCAAGGGATGCTGGGGAACAAGGCTGGGCTAGTCAAGGGGCCCCAAGCACCGTCAGGAGTGATTCCTGCCTGAGTTCAAACCCAGGAGTAAGTCCTGACCATAAGAAGAGGACGGATAGAATCGGAACATTAACCTCAACAGAGTGTCCACTGACAGAGGAGAAGGAGACGGGGGCAGTGAGCAGATGAGAGGGAGGGGAGAGAGAGAGAGAGTGAGCTGGTGAGTTGTGCATGCACAGTACTAGTTTGGGCAGTAATAGGTTAAGGATTACAGAGTACCTGGCCCCTGCCCACAAGAGGTTACCTCCCTGCCCCTCCCTGCCCCAAGGGGTTGCCAATTATCCACTCACAGCCCAAAGGGGTTACTAAGTATCCCCTTCTTGCCCCAAGGGGTAACTAAGTATCTGCTCCCTACCTAAGGGGTTACAAAGTATACCCTCCCTGACCCAAGGTGTTACTTAATATCCCCTCCTTGCCTCAAGGGGTTACTAAGTATCTGCTCCTGGCCCCAAGGGGTTACAAAGTATCCCATACCTGCCCCAAGGGGATACTAAATATCAGGTCCCTGCCCCAAGAGGTTACTAAGTATCTCCTGCTGACCCAAGAGGTTAATAAATATAGGTTCCCTTTAACAAGGCTTTACTATTCCCTCCCTGGTCAAGGGGTTATTAAGTATCCCCTCCCAGGCCCAAAAGGTTACTAAGTATCAGCTCCCTGCACCAAGGAGTTACTAAGTATCCCCTCCCTGCCCCCAAGGGTAACTAAGTATCCCCTATGTACCCTCAGGGGTTACTAAGTATGCATTCCCTGCCCAGAGGTGTTACTAAGTATCCCCCCTCCCTGCCCCAAAGGTTTACTAAGTATCCTCTTACTATCTCAAAGTGTTACTAAAGTATCCCCTCCCTGCTCTAAGGGGTTGTTACAAAGTATCTCCTCCTGCCCCAAGAGACCATCTCTGGGCTGGAGCCATAGCACAGGGTTACTAAATATTTGTTCCCTTACCCAAGGGGTTACTAAGTATCCCCTCCCTGCCCCCAAGGGTTACTAAGTATGTCTTTTGTCACTGTCCAAGTATTACTAATTATCTCTTCCCTACCCCAAGGGATTACTAGGTGTACCCTCTTTTCCCCATGGATTTACTAAGTTTTCCCTCCCTGCCCCAGGGTTACTAAATATCCCCAATCTTATCCCCCATGCCCCAAGGGGTTATTAACAATCCCCTCCCCAGGGCAGGTTGATTTTCCTTCCCCACCCCAAGCAGAATCCCGGCAGCCGAAGACCTCCAGAACCCAACCACTGCCATGTTCAAGGCCACTCTCCAAATGCTTGGACAAGCCTCAGCCAAGAAGGAACGGGCAGAAAAACCCAGGTATGCGGGACAGGTGACTGAGATCTCCAAGCCCAGTCAGATCAGGACTGGGTCTCCTCCCCCCAGCTCCCCTGTTTTCCAGTAGCTTGGCAGTCACACCCATCAAATGCCCCTCCTCCTCCCATGTAATCTCAACAATGGCCAAGATCCAGAGACTTTAAACTAAAGCTTCCAGAAGAGAGCAACACAGAACTTCCTGGAGTGTGTGGCCACAAACCTCTTATACTCTAACCCACTTATGTACCAAAAGCAGCACACATTTGTTTGGTTTTAACATACTTGCTTGTATTCTCTTACATGGCTCCAGAATGAAATTATTGTGGTGGGAAGGTGCTCGATGGTGGGATTGGTGTTTGAATATTATCTGTAATGAACAATTGTGAACTACTTTTATGAAAATAAAATATATAAAAATTGAAAAAAGTCATCAAATGCAAAAAAAAAAAATCCCCTCCCTGCCAGAAGGCGTTACTAAGTATCCTTTCCCTCCCCCAAGGGTTAACAAGTATCCGCTCTCTGTCCCAAGGGGCTACTAAATTTCCTCTCTCTGCCCCAAGGGGTTACTAAATATTTGTTCCCTTACCCAAGGGGTTACTAAGTTTCCCCTCCCTGCCCCCAAGGGTTACTAAGTATCCCCTCCCTGCCCCAAATGGTTACTAAGTATCTGCTCCCTGCCCAAAGGGGATACTAAGTATCCCCTTCCTTCCCAAGGGATTACTATCACTTCCTTGCCCCAAGGGATTAACAAGTATCCACTCTCTGTCCCAAGAGGCTACTAAATTTTCCCTCTCTGCCCCAAGGGGTTACTAAATATTTGTTCCCTTACCCAAGGGGTTACTAAGTATCCCCACCCTGCCCCCCAAGGGTTACTAAGTATCCCCTCCCTGCCCAAAATGGTCACTAAAGTATCCACTCCCTTCCCCAAATAGTTATTAAGTATCTGCTCCCTGCCCCAAGGGGATACTAAGTATCCCCTTCCTGCCCAAGGGATTATTATCCCCTCCTTGCCCCAAGGGGATACTAAGAAGGGGTTAGTTATTATCCTCTTCCTGCCCCAAGGGGTTACTAACTATTCCCTTCCTGCCTCAAGGCTGGCTTTAGCACACAGAGTCCATCGCCCTTGGCTGTCCTTGGACATCATCAGGAACAAAGCTGGTAGGGGGAAAGGGGTCCCCAAGACCTCCCCCTAGCTAGGTTACCTCCCCCTAGCTCCAGGATTTGCTTTTCTTTCTTTTTACCCACCACAGAGACTAAACAAAGGCTACATCCTCCCTCCTTTTGCCTCCCGGGCCCCAGTGGTACTGGCCTGTCCACCCCGGGCGCTTTCTCACATCAGGATCTAATCATCGGGGCTGCTGATGCTGACCCTGGAGGTTAATCCCAAACTTCCTCCCGTCCTCTAAGTGGGAATAAAAGGGCCCGACCTGAACACCGAATAACGGTCTTCTAGAAAAGCCATGTCTCGAGACAACATTTTTCTTTGGCCCTAGTGGCGGGGAGCAAGAATTTTTGAAGTGCTTAGAGGACATCTGACTGTCCTCCTTCCCTTTCCTTCACTTCCCTTCTCTACCCTTCCCTCCCTCAGGGCTGGAGCGATAGCACAGTGGGTTGGGCATTGGCCTTGCATGCGGCCGACCTGGATTCGATTCCTCTGTCCCTCTCGGGGAGCCTGGCAAGCTACCGAGAGGATCCCGCCCACACGGCAGAGCCTGGCAAGCTCCCTGTGGCGTATTAGATATGCCAAACACAGTCACAAGAAGTCTCACCATGGAGACATGACTGGTGCCCACTCGAGCAAATCGGTGAACAAGGGGATGACAGTGATACAGTGCTACCCTTCCCTCCCTTCCATCCTTCCTCCCCTCCTCCCTCCCTTCCTCTCTTCCTTCCCTTTCCTTTCTTTTCATCCTTCTCTCCTCCTTTCCTTCCCTCCCTCCTGCCCTATCTTCTTACCTTCTCTTTTTTTCTGGATCCCTAAAGAATTTAAGAATATACATGATCGACTATCGAGTGAATGAACAGGAATTAACACTAGTGATCATTCGAAGCTGCACATATGTAAGAGACAGATGCCTGCCAGAACCCCATGGAGCTGTTATCAGTCAAGGAATCCTGTGTAACGGGATGTCTGAGCATTAACACCCCTGACGGAGGTCTCCTGATACTCTCTCTTCATCCCTCCTTCCCTCTCTCTCTCTCTCTGAACCCAATTTCCTGCAGCAGAGACACACAGCAGGGGGTGAAACCTCCAAACAGTGAGCTGTGGCCTCTAGACCAACCAAGGGAAAATGCCTCTGTGTTCTGGCAGGGGGACGGGGTGGAAATGACACATTGGCTTCCCCCATATTTTCTTCCCAGAGAATTTGCAACTGTTTTTTTTTTTTTCCTTGGAGATCACATACTGGGAAGCTCAGGGCAGACTCCTGGCTCTGTGCAGTCGGATCTCTCCTGGCGGGGCTCTGGGGACCCTCTAGGGTGGCCAGAGATTAAATTGGGGTGTGCAGCATGCAAGGCAAGTGCCCTACCCACTGCATTATCTTTCCAGCCCAGTCTTGGCATTAGGGTTGTTTTTGTTTGGGGGTACACCCAGCAGGGCTCAGGGCTTGCTCCTGGCTCTACAACCAGTAGAGGGACTATACAGGGTGCTGTGGATTGAATCCGGGTCGGAACTATGTAAGGCAAGTGCGTGACCCACCAATACTGTCACTCCATCTCCTGACTTGGTTGCTTTTTGTTTGGGGGCTGGGGAGTGTTAGGGTCACACGCTGTAGGATTCCGGCACAATTCCTGGCTCTGTGCTCAGGAATCTGTCCCAGGAATCTCAGGGGCCCATACGGGGTGCTGGAGATTGACTTGGGTCAGCCACATGTGGGGCGAACGTTTTAATGCCCCCCCCTCCCCCTGGGCTAGCCCTGTCCCGGCCAGCTTCTGCCTCCACTCCAAAGGGCTGTGTCAAGGGGATGAAGAAGGTCCAAAAAAAGGGTTCGAGTTTGGAAAATGCAGCCACGTCAGAGCTCGGACAGCCTTGGATCGTTTCTAGCACCTTCCACCCACCGGACCCCGGAAGTACCCTGACAAAGACCACCGTGGGCTGGTTACCTGGGGCCCAGCTCATCCTCGCATCGCCAGGTGAACTCCCCGAAGCTCTCGTAGTGCTGGTTGTAGTGGTAGAGGACCCGGTGCAGGGTGGGGGAGCCCAGGTCCAGGAGGGTGTTGTACGCCGTCTGCTGCTCCTTCCCGCTGGTGTAGCCATTGAAAAGGTTGTAAATCTTGTCTGCGATCTCTGAGGTCAAGAAAATGGCAAATGGAGACACCGTGTGGCTCGGGTGTGGCCCCCGGTCTGCGGTGTAGACCCACGCGGATCAATCTCGCGTGTCAGCCCTGCCTCTTCCTAAGCCCATGTGGGTGTGGCCGTTCATTTGGAGGGTCTGGTGGGGGGCTTCCAACAATGCACAGGAGGGGGGCTGGAGCGATAGCACAGCGGGGAGGGCGTTTGCCTTGCACGCGGCCGACCCTGGTTCGATCCCCGGCATCCCATAGGGTCCCCCAAGCACCGCCAGGAGTAATTCCTGAGTGCAAAGCCAGGAGTCAGCCCTGAGCATCGCTGGGTATGACCCAAAAAGAAAAAAAAAAGAAAAAAAAACAATGTACAGGAGGTCCCTCCGTCAGTAATTCTCAGCCAAACAGGCTGGCGGGTGGGTGTGGGGCTCGGGGATGCAGTGCTCTGTGTCCTGTGGTCCCTACGAGTGCTGGGGGCCCTCAGGGCTTCACCTAACAGTGCTCAGGGCCACAGCGCGGCACGAGAGAAGCTCAGGGCGTCTGGGATTGAACCCAGGTAGATGCGGGGTCTCCTTGTCTGTATTTCTTTTGTTTGGGTTTGATTCGGCTTCCCCGCCCCCCACCCAATTTGAATACTTTTTGTATTTACCCCCCCCTTTTTTTTTTTTGCTTTTTGGGTCACACCCGGTGAGGCTCAGGGGTTACTCCTGGCTCTGCACTCAGGAATTACTCCTGGCGGTGCTCAGGGGACTATATGGGATGCTGGGAATCGAACCCGGGTCAGCCGCATGCAAGGCAAACGCCCTCCCCACTGTGCTATCACTCCAGCCCCAGTATCTACCCCTTTTGAAGTGTAAAACATTTAAAAAAATTTTGAGCTTTGGTTTCCGGGCCACACCCGGTGGTGCTCAGCTCAGGACTGACTCTTAGTTCTGTGCTCAGGAATCCCTCCTGGCATGCTCGGGGGACCCCAGGGTTTTTTATTTTTTTTTCACGGTCTTTTGGCCATGAAGCTCGTGTGAAAGGAAACTGATGAACATTTGTAAAGGGCCTGGATCTGGCCTCCTGAGAATGAGACCCCCTTTCCTGCTGTTCCTAAGGGCTGCAGAGGCTGCTGGGAGACTCCGTGCGGGCTCCTCAGCAGGTCTGAAACTCTGGCCCATCCTTGGAGCTGGGTGAGAGAGCTGCAAACTCCAAACTTGCAGCCCTTTTGTGCGCAGAGGCTGATGCACCTTTCAGAGGTACTCCTTCAGGCAATTCTGAGGGAATATGGCATTAAGGGAGGAGGTCGTGGGTGGGTGGCGGGGTGGAGGGGAGGCAGAGCATCAGGTTGGGGGCTTCCAGGGAGGCAGAGGTGGAGGGTCAGGCCTCTTGGGTATGCTCTTCAGACTAGCCTCCGCATCTCTTACCTTGGGCTTTGACGTCATCCACCACGGGGCAGGGGGTCTTCACAATGACGTCACTGGGCCTGGAGCGGCGGCCCGTGTTGTCCACACCCCACAGGGTGAACCTGGGCGGGGGGGAGGGGAAGAGGACGCCCAGAGCTGCCGCAGCCCCCGGACCCTGGGGCATATCAGGGGAATGCATCCTGGTGGGAACAGCACTTCTCCAAGCGGGTCCCCCCCCGGGGCGAGCCTGGTAAGCTCCCCTGAGCCCCTCCCAAGGGAGAAGCCCCCCCAGTGCAGGGTCCCCCACTGTGGCTTCCCATGCGCCGCAGTGCCACCTAGTGGAGAACAGCCACTTTCTCCCTGCTGTAGCGGCCTGTGCACTGCAGCGCCACCTAGTGGAGAACTGCTATTTCTCCCCACACACTGCTCTACAGCGCCTCCTAGTGGAGAACAGACACTTTCTCCCTGCTGTAGCTTCTTGTGAACTGCACCGCCACCTAGTGGAGAACAGCCATTTCCCCTTACACGCTGCACTACAGCGCCTCCCAGTGGAGAACAGCCACTTTCTCCCTACTGTAGCAGCCTGTGCACTGCAGCACCTCCTAGCGGAGAACAGCTATCCCCCCCCCACTTCACTACAGCGCCTCCTAGTGGAGAACAGGCACTTTCTCCCTGCTGTAACGTCCTGTGCACTGCAGTGCCACCTAGTGGAGAACAATCACCCCCCCACTGCACTACAGCGCCTCCTAGTGGAGAAGGGCCTCTTCCCATCACTGCAGCGCCCTGTGTGCTACAGTGCCACCTAGTGGACAATGGCAGTTCCCCCCGCCCTCAGCAGGCTCAGTTTCTCCTGGGCTGGCCAGAGCCAAAGGGGAGATGACCAGGCACTCACATGTAAAGCGTGTCGGGCTCCAAGCACCGGATGATGAGGGAGATGGTGCTGAGCTGCTTGTCTGGCACCTGGGCAGGCATGGCACAGGGTGACTTGGCACCGGAAATTATATCGTCCACGAAGCTCAGCACCGTTTCTGCCCAGAGAAGGAGGGAAAGGGGACAGCCTGAGCGTTGGCGGGGGGGAACCACAAACAGCTCCCTGAGTGCGAACCCCCTCGTTCTGCAAGCCCTAGTGGAGAAAGCTAGAAAAATCTAGAAGGTGGCATGAACCAAACCCATCACTGCGGGGCTGATTGTCTGGAGTTCACCCCTTAGGCTATGAGAGTGGAAACTCTCATAGCCTAAAGAGGAGAGTCAGAACCGTTGGTTGTGGCTTCAGCATCTTACGGGGGGGGGGGAACACATTTATGCCTGAGTTTGGGGGAACATTTTTTTTCTTTTTGGGTCACACCCGGCATTGCACAGGGGTTATAGATTTGCAATCAGGAATCACTTCCGACGGTGCTCAGGGGACCCAATGGGATGCTGGGGATCGAACCAGGGTCGGCCGCGTGCAAGGCGAATGCCCCACCCGCTGTGCTATTGCTCCAGCCCCTGGGGGAACAATTTTATTTTTTTATATATTTTTAAAAATTTTTTAAATTTTATTGAATCACCGTGATTCATGTCTGGGTTAGAATCTCACAATGATCAAACACCCATCCCTCCACCAGTGCACATTCCCCACCACCAATATCCCGGGTATACCCCCCCTTTTCCCACCCTCCCCCTACCTCCATGGCAGACAATATTCCCCAGACTCTCTCTCTACTTTTGGGCATTATGGCTTGCAATACAGACATGGAGAGGTCACCATGTCTGGTCCATTATCTACTTTCGACGTGCATCTCCCATCCCAACTGGTTCCTCCAGCCATCATTTTCTTAGTGATCTCTACTCTATTCCATCTGCCTTCTCCCCTCCACTCATGAAGCAGGCTTCCAGCTATGGGGCAATCCCCCTGGCCCTTGTATCTACCGGGGGAGGGGGACATTTTTAAGGTAAGCTTTCCCACAGGAGCCAGTGATATACAAGGGCAGGCAGGACCCTTTCGACAGGGCATTTCTGTCCCCCTCCGGGATTATGGCTGGATGTGACCAGGCTGAGTTAGCTTCAGGCCCGAGGGAGACCAGGGGTGCCCAGACTTCTGCTGGAGGGGTTCACGAGCTGGCATTTTCTTCTGCGATTCACAGGGAGGTTAGTCAGACACCGTTTTTTAAACTGAGGGTGGGACTTTTATCACCCATAGTGACAAAACAAGCCGGTGAGCAGCGGCAAGTGCCGTAAAAAAGAATGGGCCAGATGCCAGCTGTCTGGTGGGGACTGCTCCTTGTCCCCACATCTCCTGCTGGGGTACCCCACCCGCCTTTGTGCCCCTGGTCCCTTCTCCTTGCCCTGGATGAATGCAGCAGGGGGGGTTAGGGGAAGCTAACCTGTCTCCACCTTGGAGTGATCCATCCTATCCGTGACCTTCTCCTGGCGGATGAGGTAATCGACGATGTGCACCCCAATGAGAGGTTCCGAGTGGACCCACTGCAGGACCACCAGGGTGCTGCTGGGCTCGTGGACCGTGGACAGCCTGAGCCTACATGCACACAGGCACAAAGTTGAAGTGGAGGCCGGAGAGGAGTCTAGCCCGGCGGGGTGCCAGCCCGGGTTCAACCCTCAGCACCCACCCAAAGGGTCTTCCTCACCCCCCCAACCCCCCTAAGCCTCGCCAGGAGGGAATCCCTGAGCACAGAGCCTGGAAGAGCCAGGTCTTGGATGGCTCCTTCTGTCTGTTTCACAGAGAGAGAGAGAGAGAGAGAGAGAGAGAGAGAGAGGGAGGGAGAGAGAGAGGGAGAGAGGGAGAGAGAGGGAGAGAGGGAGAGAGAGAGGGAGAGGGAGAGAGAGAGGGAGAGAGGGGGGAGAGAGAGGGGGGAGAGAGAGGGAGAGAGAGAGAGGGAGAGAGAGAGAGGGGAGAGAGAGAGAGAGGGAGAGAGAGAGAGGGGAGAGAGAGAGGGAGAGAGAGAGAGAGGGAGAGAGAGAGAGTTCTCGAAGTCTTTAAAAGTTGGGCTCCAGGGGCTGGAGTGACAGCACAGCGGGGAGGGCGTTTGCCTTGCACGCGGCCAACCCGGGTTCAAATCCCAGCATCCCATAGGGTCCCCTGAGCACCGCCAGGAGTGATTCCTGAGTGCAGAGCCAGGAGTGACCCCTGTGCATCGCCAGGTGTGACCCAAAACCCAAAAATAAAATAAAATAAAATAAAATAAAAAACTTGGGCTCCATTCACCGTGCAGATGCAAAACTTCAAGTTTGTAAATAAACCAGAAGGAAGGAAGGAGCAGCTGGTGTTTACAGGGGTGAGGGGCAGGGAGAAGTCCACAGGCGTGGAACTGCACCCGGGTTTGCTCTTACAAATTAGGAGATAAGGCTGCACAGTTAACCCCTACGGACTGTGGTGCAAGAACTCATGTTGCTTTGCACTGTTGCTTGGGGAAGCCCCTCCTTAGTATCCCTGTACCCCCCTGCGCCACCCTTCTATCCCCTTAAACTCAGGTCCTGATGTAGCTCCAAGACTGTGCTGGTCAGCGTTTCAGGGACAGCTTTTGGGAGACCAAGCACCCAGCATCTTCTAGTGCAGTTCTTCCCGCACCTGGGTTCTGGGTTCTGTTCTCCAGGATCACTGCATCTGTCTTGGCTCCAGCATTTTTTTTTTTTTTTTGCTTTTGGGTCACACCCAGCAATGCTCAGGGGTTACTCCTGGCTTTTCACTCAGGAATTACTCCTGGCGGTGCTTGGGGGACCATATGGGATGCCAGGGATCGAACCCAGGTCGGCTGCATGCAAGGCAAACGCCCTACCCGCTGTGCTATCGCTCCGGCCCCGGCTCCGGCATTTTTTAAAAACTATCCTGCTAGACTGGAGCAATAACACAGCGGGTAGGGCGTTTGCCTTGCACGCGGCCGACCCGGGTTCGATTCCTCCGTCCCTCTCGGAGAGCCCGGCAAGCTACCGAGAGGATCCTGCCCGCACGGCAGAGCCTGGCAAGCTCCCCGTGGCGTTTTCGAGATGCCAAACACAATCACAACAAGTCTCACCACGGAGACGTGACTGGCGCCCGCTCGAGCAAATCGATGAACAATGCGACAACAGTGCGACAGTGCAGTGCGACTTTCCTGCTGCCCGCTTCTACCCTGCCCTTAGTGACAGCCTCCTCATCCTGGCTCACCGCTTTCCCTCGCCACATCTGCCCCCTCCCCGGTGTCTCCTGGAGAAACTCTGTAAACACAAATGACATTTGCTTTCTCACTGGCTCCCGATTCCTGGCTTCTCCCCAGACCACGGTTTCTGGGAACCTGTCCATCCTGCCCCCGTTTCCTCAGATCCCCTCTCTCCCCACTGCATACTCCTGACCCCCCCTCCCCCAACCCTGCTCACAGCAGCCTGTCCTGAGACTCAGGACCCAGCAAGGGGCTGTAAAACCTGGGTCACTGCCAAGGAGCGCCCAGCAGTGCTCCAAGACCATTTCGGGCTCCCCGTCAGTGATTCTCTGTTTAAACATCCACACGATGCATAGAAAGCTCGGCCCAGGACAGGCACAAGACACAGGCCAACTCCAGCCACTCCAGGGACAGACCCAGTGGCACGTCCATGGGCGGGGGGAGGGGAATGATGTGCTTTTGTGGCTCCCGGGGGCTCAGGACACGTGCCCAGTCGGTGGGTTTTGACACACTCCTTAATGAGACTCAGATGTGGGCTGCTTTTTCTGCAGAAAACGCATCTCGGGGCTGGCGGGAGGCCCCAAGTCTTTCCGAGAATTTGGCTTCTCTGAAAAGACGGACCGGGCTGACCCCAGCTGGGAAGCTGGCACAGGCGGGATTCACAGAGGCTTCTGGAGAACCAGAAGGCGTCGCTTTTTCCAACATCCAACAAAGATCTGAGCGACGGGGGCGGGAGAGAAAGAGAGGGCAGTGGACAGGGTACTGGCCTTGCACACAGTCAGGGTCCCTGAACACCGCCAAGAGTGATTTCTGAGCACAGAGCCAGGAGTCAGCCCTGAGCATCACCGGATACGACCCAAAAAGCCTAAAAAAAAACAAAAATCAAATTCTGGGGAAACTGGGGTGCAGGATGAGCAGTGGTCCAGCGGGGAGGGCGTTTGCCTTGCAATTGGCAGACCCAGGTTCGATCTCCGGCACCCCTAAGGGTCCCCAGAGCACCGCCAGGAGTAATTTCCTGAGTGCAGAGCCAGGAGTCAGCCCTGAGCACTGTTGGATGTGACCCAATAACCAAGAAAAAAAAAAAGCTTTCATCCATGCAGATGGGAGGAGAAGCCGGCTACTTCCTGTTCCCGAAAGTCCCTCACTCCGCCCTCCATGACCCCCCGACCTGGCTCGATGCTGCTTCTTGTGCATGCCTACATTGCCAAGCTCTCACCAACACCATTTTCTTGGGTCTCTTGCTTCTCCCTAGACAAAGGACCCTTTTTAAAAAAAAAAATTATTTACCTATTTTCTTTTTGGGTCACCCCCGGCGATGCACAAAGGTTTCTCCTGGCTCTGCACTCAGGAATCACCCCTGGCAGTGCTCGAGGGACCCTATGGGATGCTGGGAATCAAACCCGGGTCGGCCGCGTGCAAGGCAAACGCCCTACCCGCTGTGCTATTGCTCTGGCCCCGTCATTTATTATTTTTTTTTGCTTTTGGGTCCCACCCGGCAATGTACAGGAGTTACTCCTGGCTCTGCGATCAGGAATCACTCCTGGCGGTGCTCGGGGGACCCTATGGGATGCTGGGAATTGAACCCAGGTCGACCACGTGCCAGGCCAACGCCCTCCCCGCCGTGCTATCGCTCCAGCCCCATCACTGTCATCCCGTTGCTCATCGATTTGTTCGAGCGGGCACCAGTAACGTCTCTCATTGAGAGACTTATTGTGACTGTTTTTGGCATATCCAATACGCACGGGGAGCTTGCCAGGCTCTGCTGCGCGGGCTCGATACTCTCGGTAGCTTGCCGGGCTCTCCAAAAGGGGCGGAGAAATCGAACTCGGGTCGGCCGCGTGAAAGGTGAATGCCCAACCGCTGTGCTATTGCTCCAGCCCCATTTACTTTTTTAAAATTAGCTATTCAGAGCAACTCATTTGGCCCCTAACAGCCTGGCACCCAGATGTGTCCTCAAAGAACCCTCCTCTTCCTCACGTCTTTTCATCCTTAACTTAAGTCTTCTGGATTCCACGTCCAGCAGATCTGGGATTCGAGTCTCGAGTCCGTCCCCCACATCTTTCTCTTCCCTCCCAGTCACCAAGGGGTCCTGCCCACTGTAACCTACTGGTGGGTCCCTCCACCCCACCCCTAGAATGGCCGAGACCTCAGCTGCTTCTTCTGTCCCCAAAACGAATCTCTCTGCACCAACTTCCTTTAACTAAACCAGGCAATATGAGTGCGAAAAGGCTTCCAAACCCACCCCATCAAGGAGAGTTTCTAGATCTTTCCCTTCTTCTACCTTCCCTCTCTCCTTTTTATCACTTTTTTTGTTTTGTTTTTCTATTTTTGTCACGGCAGAGCCTGGCAAGCTGCCCGTGGCGTATTCGATATGACGAATACAGTAACAATAACGGGTCTCATTCCCCTGACCCTGAAAGAGCCTCTAATATGGCACCGTTTGGAAGGACGAGTAAAAGGAGAGGCTGCTAAAATCTCAGGGCTGGGACCAATGGAGAAGTTACTGGCACCTGCTCAAGCAAATTGATGAATGGGATGACAGTGATATAATGATTATTTGGGGGGTCACACCCAGCGAGGCACAGGGGTTACTCCTGGCTCTACACTCAGGAATCACTCCTGGCGGCGCTCAGGGGACCCTATGGGATGCTGGGAATCGAACCCGGGTCGGCTGCGTGCAAGGCAAACACCCTCCCCGCTGTGCTATCGCTCCAGCCCAACCTTGTTTTAATTTTTAAGCTGGGGCTCTATTTGCAGTGCTCAGGGATCCCTCCTGGCCAGGCTTGGGGGACTGCGTGCAAGGCCAGCCCCTTCCCCATGGTTCTAGCTCTGCAGCCCCACTTCCGGCTCGCAGCTCCTGACCCGTGCGTGATTCCAGTCCTCTCGAACCCGTGCTCGCCTCCTCTCCCACCTGCAGCTCCCCAGAGGTCACCCCCTGCCCCCCACCCCAGACCCCTGCCTCTGGCCTGGCCAGCAGCTAGTTCGGGCATGCAGGGAGAGCAGGCGTACACGGGCTGGGGCAGGGGTGCACAGGTGGGGAGCCCGTCGGCTCCGAAGGCCGTGGAGTCACATCGGCACCAGTCTTCGATCACGTCACCGGTCCCCGAGCACCACAGAGAGCTCATGGTGGCCTCCTGCAAGAGCTACGGGAGAGAGGAGAGAACCAAGAGTGATGCTCGGAGAAACGGCACACCCTTCTGCAAGGAGCAGCGTGCCCTACCCATCACCGCCAGCAGGGGGCAGCATTAGCCCCCGGAGATTTCTACTCCAGGAGGTTTTCTGGGTAGATAGCATCTTTCCTCAGCATCAGCTCATCCCGTGGGGTCAGGGGCTGTCACCTTGGGTAAGTAGATTCTCCCCCCAGATATGCCCAAGTGCCGTAATTCACCCCATCCTTCCTCCCTCCCCACCCTATTAGGTTTCTGGACCACAGCCTGGGTGGGGGTCCTCAGGGCTTACTCCTTTCTCTGTGCTCAGGGATCATTCCTGGAGTGTTGGGGGATCCTATGTGGGCACTGAGCCAGGGTTGGCTGCATGTGAGGCAACTCCCCCCCCCCCGTGCAACCCTGCATACATTTGTTGTTTTAAGCTTTTTTTATTTTGCATCACACATGTGAGCACTTGAGTGCAACAGTGCCACCTAGTGGACATTTGGAAGTGCAACAATGCCAACTAGTGGACAAGTGAGAGCTAAATAGCACCCCAGTGGACACTAGGGGGCTAAACAGCGGCCCCCTAGTGGACACGTGAGAGCGCAACAGAAACCCGTAGTTGACAAGTGAGAGCTCAAGAGCCCCACCTAGTGGACACTTTTTAGAGCAACAGCACCCCCTAGTGGACACTTGAGGAGACAACAGTGTATCATGACGGCTCAACATATCTCCTTGCGGACACCTGTGAGTGCAACAGCACCATCTGGTGGACACTTGAGAGCACAACAGTGCTGAATAGTGGACAAATGAAAACTCAACACATCCCCTAGCGAACACTTGAGAGTGCAACAGCGCCACCTAATGGACACTTGAGAGCACAACAGTGCCCTCAAGTGAAATCATGAAGGCTCCACGTGAACACTTGAGAGTGAGAACAACAGTGCCACCTAGTGGACACTTGAGAGTGTAACAGTGCCCAGGCTGCTCCAAGCACAGGTTCCCAAGAAACGAGGGTGCTCCTGGTGACTGCACCCTTGGGGCTTCATATGCAAATATGCATCTATGCAAATGGGGCTCCCGGACGACCTTGCCCTCCCTAATCTTCCCTGGCCCTTGGCATCACCAAAACCCCCTCTCACCCTCTGAGTCTGGTTGTTGGTCACCAGCTCGTAGATGGGGGCTGCTCTGGTGACCTCCAACAGAACCGGCTCAGCAGGCGTGTCTGAGCTGGCTGGCACGTGGCACAGGGGGCAGGAGGAGGGGCACCGGCCTTTGCTCCGGCACTCCAGGCGCACGCCGGCTGCCATGCGCTTGGTCCCCGACTCGGAGAGGCTGGCGATGTACTCAGGGAATGTCAGCACCTTGGGGTCCCTCTCCCGCTCCTCCGACTCGTCCGATGGGGAGTTGCCTGCCGGGAGGGACATGGAGAGAACGTGAGGGAGGCAGAAAGGCGGGGGTGGGGTGGGCGGGGCTGTGGCGCTGGGATCCTACCCCAGACAGAGGGTGAATGAGGCACCTGCTTAGCCCATCTTCCCGGGATCCCCTGGAGTTGAAACTGGCCCAAGATAGGAACAGGAAGTTCCCCTTTGAGAGCCATCAGCTTGAAGGTCTCTAGGTAGGAGACTCCTTTGGAGTGGGGAGACTCTTTCCCCACCGGACCAAGCCAGGGGTTACTTCCTGCTCTGTGTTCACCAACTCCAGAAAGGCTTGGGGATCAGCTGGGGTGCTGGAGATTGAACCTGGGATGTCTGCAAGCATCTTCCCTGCCGCCTCCAAGACTCTTCCTTCCTTCCTTCCTTTTCCTTCCTTCCTTCCTTCCTTCCTTCCTTCCTTCCTTCCTTCCTTCCTTCCTTCCTTCCTTCCTTCCTTCCTTCCTCCCTTTTTCTTTCTTTCTCTCTCTCTTTCTTTTCTTTCTCTTTCTCTCTTCCTTTCTCCTTTCTTTCTTTCTTTCTTTCTTTCTTTCTTTTCTTTCTTTCTTTCTTTCTTTCTTTCTTTCTTTCTTTCTTTCTTTCTTTCTTTCTTTCTTTCTTTCTTTCTTTCTTTTTCTTTCTTTTCTTTCTATTGAATCACCATGAGAACAGTTACAAAGCTTCCCAGTTTAAGTCTCGGTCACACAATGATCAAACACCCATACCTTCACCAGTGCCCATTTTCCACCCCCAAGAACCCCAGTATACCCCCGCATCCCACCCCTCCCCCTGCCTGTGTGGCAGATGATCTCCACTTTACTCTCTTTCCACTTGGATCACCTTCAATATTTCGACAAGAGACCCACCATTATTTATTTGGAATTGTCCCCAACAATCAGACCTAATGAAAAGGCATCATTAGATCATTTGTTTTCTATGTTGGCCATACAGAGCCTGGCAAGCTCTCCATGGTGTATTCATATTCCAAATACAGTAACAATGATGGGTCTCATTCCCCTGACCCTGAAAGAGCCTCCAATGTGACACCACTGGGAAGGACGAGTAAAGAGAGGCTGCTAAAATCTCAGGACTAGGACAAATGGAGACGTGACTGGTGCCCGCTCGAGCAAACTGATGATCAACGGGATGACAGTGACAGTGATACCGTAATTGCTGATTAGGAAGAGCATGTGATGTCACGTGGCCGAAAAGCGACCGTGCAGTTTTGGATTTCTGATATTTTAGTACTAAGTCTGGAGGGATTTCTGCCCAAAGCTGCTGGGTCCCGAGGTTGGTCTGTGTGCCTCTGGGATCATGGCCGTTCAGGAGCCAGGAGCCATTCGTGGGCGACAGCTTGGGGCCTCATTGGGGCGGGGAGAGGGGCCAGTTCCACCCTCCATCCCGTGAGACCCTGTGTGTCACGTCACTGCAGTCTCCTGTCTGGCTGTCCAATAAAGGGACAAACACCTTTCCCCACCTGGGGTTTTTATTAATTAATTAATTAATTAATTAACATTTTGGCAATGCCAGGGAAGGAGCCAGGATCCCAACAGCACAGCCTGCATGCTAGCACCTAATCACGCCCCCTGCCGCTCCCCAGTGGCATGAACCACACTGGAGGTGGGTGTCGTGTTGACTCCCTGAGCCCCTACACACACTTCCTGCAAGGAGCCCCCTCCTCACTCCCATCTGGGGGGACAAGAAGACTGGAAGCCACAGCCTTGAGCTCAGATGGTTGTAAAAGAGCAAAGTCGGAGCCAGTGTCACGGTGGCCCCGGGGCTTTTCCATCACCCAGAAAGGATGTACTGCTCCGTTTCAAGGTACTGAAGACCTGGCAGATGGCGGCGGGTGGGGGGGAGGGCTCGACTTTTATTTCCAGGAAGCAGTGCACTCCCACACACTGGGAGACAGCCCTCTTCCCCCAGGCCCCACTACTTAGTCAAAGGGACCTGGTTCTGGTTGGTTTGGGGAGACAAATATAACAGCACTGTCGTCCTGTTGCTCATCGATTGGCTCGAGCGGGCGCCAGTCACGTCTCCAGGGTGAGACTTGTTGTGACTGTGTTGGGCATCTCGAATACACCACAGGGAGCTTGCCAGGCTCTGCCGTGCGGGCGGGATCCTCTCGGTAGCTGGCTGGGCTCTCCGAGAGGGATACAGGAATCGAACCCGGGTTGGCTGCATGCAAGGCAAATGCCCTACCTGCTGTACTATCACTCCAGCCCAACTTTATTTTTTTTTGCTTTTGTTTGCTTTTTGGGTCACATCCAGCGATGCTCAGGGCTGACTCCTGGCTCTGCACTCAGGAATCACTCCTGGTGGTGCTTGGGGGACCCTATGGGATGCTGGGAATCGAACCTGGGTCGGCCACGTGCAAGGCAAACGCCCTCCCCACTGTGCTATCGCTCCAGTCCAAAAACATAAATCAGAAAACTGTCATTTGCTTCCTTCAAGTGAGACATTGCAAGTGATTTCTCTCCCACCTCTTGTCATTTCTCACACGACTTCTTATCTTAGGAAGTTGGGGGGAGGTGACTCGGGGTCTCCGAAGAGAGCCCCTGAGCCTTTTTTGGGGACACACAATTACGGTTCCCGCTTCTGAACCATTTCGGGGAATGCCGTGGGCTTTGGCGAAACAATGGGAAGACCGAACATTCCTTCTGCTCCCCGTGGAACCATCCAGAATGTGACGATCCATGAGCTGGATCTCTGGGGAATGTGGTTCAGGGGTGGAAGGTTCCAGAAGGGGGCTCTGAGCCAGGGTTCGCCAGCTTGCTAACGGGGTTCTCTCTTCTGGGGGGCACAGCTGTGCTCCAAACCTCTTCCCATGGGATCTGAGTCCTTATGGCAACGTTACTAGGCCTTAGAGCCACGGGTGCCCAGCGGACTCTGTCGTTATGTAGATGGGGCACTTCTCTCTTCCGTCCCCCATGAGGGGACACTTCCGGCAAAGAAGGGAATCAGCACGGAGGCGGGAAATAGTCCCCCATGTAATAACCATCAGAGGGTACCATCCACTTAGAAATGACCTCGAGACGACAAGAAATTATCTCACGGCGAATCAATAAAATAAAATAAAATTTAAAAAAAAAAAAGAGAGAGAGAACAGGGAGGAAGATGAGAATGCATTATGCACACCCAGAAAATACACTTGGTGGAAAAGGAACATAATTAGTTAAAAGCCAAAATTTAGGATGGTGAATTTCTATTACAATCAGATAATAAAAAGTGACTGAGACAAACAATTCCAGAAACTTTATCCTTAGGAGCCAATATTGAGTGGGAGATAGCACGTAGCACTGTCGCCCCGTTGCTCATCGATTTGCTCGAGCGGGCACCAGTCACGTCTCCATGGTGAGACTTGTTGTGACTGTGTTTGGCATCTCGAATACGCCACGGGGAGCTTGCCAGGCTCTGCCGTGCGGGCGGGATCCTCTCGGTAGCTTGCCGGGCTCTCCGAGAGGGGCGGAGGAATCGAACCCGGGTCAGCTGCGTGCAAGGCAAACACCCTCCTTGCTGTGCTATCACTCTAGCCAAAACATGTTAATACTAATATCTATTGCCTATACCAGATCCAGCTCCCCCCTGCAAAAAATAAATAAATAAATAAACCAACGCTACACCCCCATACACATGCTTATACCTGGAACCCGATGCAACTTCTAGAAACTTCCAAAGCAGTGCCAGAGAACTCACGTTGGGAATCAGGCTCCGTTTGGGACCAGCAGGGAAGGTCCCCTAACTCGGGGCCACACACCTGGGCCCCCTCCCCTATCGGTAGCGAGATGGTCCCTGAGTGTTTCCTGTTGCAGAGAAGTGACCCTCGGGTCAGACCCACATCCCTGTACTCCGGGGGAACTAGGAAAACGTCCAAGGAACCCAAGAGCCCCTCGCCTGCCTGTCTTGTTAGCAAACCGGGTCCTGGGTGGCGCGTCCACTTGGCTGCCAGGCTCCAGAAATGATTGATGAATCTGGCACACGGCTGGAGGCATGTGATAAATATTGGTTTAATGAATTGTCTCCCGCCTTCACGGCGTTGTCCAGTGGCCCTGCAGGCTGTGTTGGTGGAGATGGTTTCCCTCATCCCTCCGGGAGTCTGCACTGGAGATGGGGGCGCAGGTGGGGGGGCTGCTAGGCAGGGTGGGAGGAAGGACGTTTGGACACAGCTGGGGTGTCCTCGAACCCAGACACGGGCTGCAGAGAGAAAGGACGTGGGTGGAAGGTTCTGGATGGTGGCTGGAAGGATCAGTGTAAAGGGCAGGACGCATGCAAACAGGCTTCTGGGAGCTGGAGCGATAGCACAGCGGGGAGGGCGTTGGCCTTGCATGAGGCCGACCCAGGTTCGATTCCCGGCATCCCATAGGGTCCCCTGAGCACCGCCAGGAGTGATTCCTGAGTGCAGAGCCAGGAGTCAGCCCTGAGCATCACTGGGTGTGATCCAAAAAGCAAAAAAATAATAATAATAAAGTTGGGCTGGAGCGATAACACAGCAGGTAGGGCGTTTGCCTTGCATGCAGCCAACCTGGGTTCGATTCCTGTATCCCTCTCGGAGAGCCCGGCCAGCTACCGAGAGGATCCCGCCCACACGGCAGAGCCTGGCAAGCTCCCCGTGGCGTCTTCGACATGCCAAACACAGTCACAAGTCTCACCCTGGAGACGTGACTGGTGCCCGCTCAAGCCAATCGATGAGCAATGGGACGACAGTGCGACAGTGATGGGGGTAGGAGGGACATAAATTATTCCATATTATTATGGAATGATAATTAGTGCCATGCCCATCCCTTGCCCACAGGGGACCCCAAAAGTACCAATAGCTGAGGGTCTCCTGGAAAAGCAGGGATTTTGGTGTTTGACGTGGGGCCACATCTGGCAGTGCTCAGGGGACCCTATGGGATGCCGGGAATTGAACCCGGGTCGGCTGCATGCAAGGCCAGTGCCCTCTGCACTGTGTGCCACGGCTCTGGCTCGAAGGGGAGTTTCTGTTCAGCAGAGGCTGAGCAAAACCGGGCAGCCTCGGGGCATGGGGGATGGGGGGGCACCGCCCCGGGCAAGCCCCGGGGGCCGGCTCTGTTCCGGGGTCTCACTGTGCAGATCTGAAAGCGACACCCCTCTGGGACATGAGGAATGTCCCCCCCCCCCGCCCCCAGCAGCGCAAGGATGAAGGATGGAGGGTGAGGAGGCAGCGTGGGGGCCTGGGGGTCACCCCACGGGGCTTACAGGAACCGAAACAAAACCCAGAGGAAGCTCCAATGCTTTTTCCTTCTCCAAAGGGACGTTGTTCTGTCCTCCTCCCCCTCCTCCCCCTCCTGCCTCAGTGCTCCTGGGACAGGGAGGCTCCTGCTGCTTGCTCGGTTGCCAGGGCTCCAAGCTCTGTAGCCATGAAGAGAAGCACAGGCTCTGGCTCTTTCTAGAAAAGTCTCCGAAGGCCTGTGAGTGATACCAAGGGCCTCTGGAGGGTTCTCCAGAAATACCGGGCCTGGAGAGGTTTTGTCCGAAAATACTTGCCAGTACCCAAGCATCCTTGCTAATACCCGGAAGTGCCTAAGACCTGGAAGTAATTGCTCAGACATGGAAGTACTTGCTATATCTGGAAATGTTTGCTATACCTGGAAGTACTTGCTATACCTGGAACTATAAGACCTGGAAGTACTTGCTATACGTGGAACTATAAGACCTGGAAGTACTTGCCATACCTGGAAGTACTTGCTATACCTGGAAGTGCTTGCTAACGCCTGGAAGTACTTGCTACACCAGGAAGTATAAGACCTGGAAGTACTTACTGTACCTGGATGTACTTGCTAATTCTTGGTAATACTCAACACCTGGAAGTACTTGCCAATAGTACTTGCTATACCTGGAAGTACTTGCTGAAGTGCTCTATACTTGGAAGTACTTACTAATACCTGACAATACCTACTAATACCTAGAAGCACTCTATAGCTGGAAGTACTTGCTAATACCTGGAAGTGCCCTATACCTGGGAGTACTTGCTAATACCTGGGGGTACTTGCTAATACTTGTAAGTACTTACTAATACCTAGAAGCACTCTATAACTGGAAATACTTGCTAATACCTGGAAGTGCCCTATACCTGAGAGTACTCACTAATACCTGGGGGTACTTGCTAATACTTGGAAGTACTTACTAATGCCTGACAATGCCTACTAATACCTAGAAGCACTCTATAGCTGGAAGTACTTGCTAATACCTGGAAGTGCCCTATAACTGAGAGTACTCGCTAATACTTGGGAGTGCTTGCTAATACCTGGAAATACTTACTAATATCTGGAAGAACTCTATAGCTGGAAGTACTTGCTAATACCTGTGGGCACTCGCTAATACCTGGGAGTACTTGCTAATACCTGGAAGCGCTCTATACTTGGAGGTACTTGCTAATACCTGGAAGTACTCACTAATAGCTAGAAGTACTATATACATGAAGTACTTGTTAATACTGGATATCTCTGCCATACAGGGAAATATATAAAAATATATTTTATATATAAAAATATACATATTTGCTCTGCATATATATATGCATATATATATGTACTGTAGCACTGTCATCCTGTTGTTCATCGATTTTCTTGAGCGGGCACCAGTAACATCTCCATTGTGAGACTTGTTCTGTTTTTGGTATGTCGAATACGCCATGGTTAGCTTGCCAGGCTCTGCCTTGCAGGTGGGATACTCTCAGTAGCTTGCTGGACTCTCTGAGAGTGACAGAGGAATCAAACATCTCTCTTTCCCTCTCTCCCTCTTCCTCTCTCTTCCCCCTTTCTCACCCCCCTCCCTTTCCCCTTCTCCCTCCCTCTCTCCCTCCTTCCCTCTTTTTTTTTGGGGGGGGTTTGGGTCATACCCGGCGATGCTCAGGGGTTCCTCCTGGCTCATGCACTCAGGAATTACTCCTGGCGGTGCTTGGGGGACCCTATGGGATGCTGGGAATCGAACCCGGGTCGGCCACGCACAAGGCAAATGCCCTACCCACTGTGCTATCGCTCCAGCCCCCCTCCTTCCCTCTTTTTATTTTTCCCGGCTAAAATGGATCTAGCTGGCGCGTGACATCACTGGCTTTGGCGGCACATTCTGGAAATCTGAATGTAGAGTTTTGCACCGTGTGTGTGTGCGTGTGTGCGCACGCAAGAACATGCAAACATGCTGAGAGCCGTGACATGAGTTGGGGGTCTTTGGGGGCTGCTCTGGCTTCACGGACAATCGACGTCCGGCTGAACTGCCGCAAAGCCCAGCTTCTAAATAGCTTTAGTTAGCAAATGGACTAGAAGCTGTTAATAAAACTATGATTCAATCATAATGCACTCGGGAGCTGGCCAGAGAGTGCTGTAATGGTTTCCATTTTCCTCCCGATGCTCAATTGGCTTTTTTTTTTTTTTCCAAATGAATTAGGATATTAACTTCTTTTGCTGCCTCCTCCAATTTATTCTGCACGTTAACTGTGGGCAACAGAACTTCAAGTCCGTTACCACTGAGCTTTGCCTCGCAGATTTATGCCGCTTTCTTAGTCAGCGGAGCCACACGCTTCCATTGCTGGTGGGATCTGGGATTCTGCAAGAGTTCCTCGGCCCTGGGTCCTTACAATGCATGGAAGGACCCAGGACTCGGGTCCCCTCGGGATGGCCCTGTTCCTGTGTGCTCGGACACTGGGGTTTCTGCAGCTAACGGCTTAAATGACACTCTTTTAAAATACAGCACTGTCAAACTGTCCTCCCATTGTTCATTGATTTGCTCGAGCAGGCACAGTCACGTCTCCACGGTGAGACTTGTTATGACTGTGTCCTACTTATTTTAAGATTTTTTTTGGGGGGGCATACCCAGTGATGCTCAGGGTTTACTCCTGGCTCTGTGCTTAGGGTCACTCGCAGCAAGGCTCAGGGGACCCTATGGGGTGCTGGGGATCGAACCTGGGTCAGCGATGAGTAAGGCAAGCAGCCTCCCCGCTGTGCTATTATGCTGGCCCTCAGGACTCTCTCTCTCTCTCTCTCCTTCCCTCCCTCTCCCTCTCTCTCTCTCCCTCGTCTCCCTCTCTCTCCTCTCTCCCCCTCTCTCTCCTCTCTCCCCCTCTCTCTCCCTCTCCCTCTCTCTCTTCCTCCCTCTGTCTCCCTCTCTCCTCTCTCCCCCCTCTCTCCCTCTCTCTCTCCTTTCTCCCTCTCTCTCTCCCTCCCTCTCCTTTCTCCCCCCTCTCTCCCTCTCCCTCTCTCTCTCCTTCTCTCTCTCTCTACTTCTCTCTCTCTCATACTTAACAGCTAAAAATAAGTGGGACAAGCAGCTCTGAGGGAAGGCAACGATTATTGTGTTCCTGTCAGTCAGGGCCCAGCATGAAAGAGTGTGCACACCTCCCTTTCACCTCCTGTCCCTCTGCACCCAATTATCCCCCCTTTCCCCCACCTTAGCGGGGTGGGGCTGTGAGCTGTAAAATGTTCTCCCAGACTCGGGCCTCTGAGTGATAACACAGAGGGTGGCATTCTTGCCTTGCAGGCAGCTGACCCGGGTTCGATTCCCAGCATCCCTTAGCCCCACCAGGAGTGATTCCTGAGTGCAGAGGCAGGAGGGACCCCTGAGCACTGAAGGTGTGAGCCAGAAACAAAACAACAAAGTTTGCCCAGACTCAGGGGGCTGGGGAGGGCATTTGCCTTGCACATGGCCGACCCAGGTTCGATTCTCCAGTATCCCATAGGGTCCCCCAGCCCCCCAAGTCCGCCAGGAGTGATCCCAAAGTGGAGAGACAGGAGTCAGCACTGAACGTTTCTGGGTATGGTCCCCGTACTAAAAAACAGCAGCAAAAAAAGTTGAGGCCATCTCAATCTGTCGGGCTTGAGTAAGCCAAAGGATTCTGCATGGGGCCAGAGCAATAGCACAGCGGGGAGGGCGTTTGCCTTGCATGTGGCCGACCTGGGTTCGATCCCCGGCATCCCATAGGGTCCCCTGAGCACCGCCAGGAGTAATTCCTGAGTGCAGAGCCAGGACTAACCCCTGAGCATCGCTGGGTGTGACCCAAAAAGAAAAAAAAAACCCAAAGGATTCTGTGCCGGGGGATCATAATACTGTAAAATAAATAAATAAATAAATAAAGCAAATAACAAAACACCCACGGAAACGCCGATGGTTCGGACAGAGTTAGGAGATGGACCTGCCTCAGCCTTTCATGTCACGACAGCCGGCTAAAAATAACCCTGCCAATTGCTCAGGGAACCGTTTCCGTATCTACCCAGAACCCTCCTGGGCTCCACTCGGGGGCTGATGCGAAAAAAACTAGAGAGATGGACTCGGATATTATTGGCTGGAACTTTCCAGAAATAACCAGGAGCGTGACCCAGCCCAGGGACCAGGTACTGACCTCAGGAAGGGCATCGCCAGCAAAGTTAGACCCCAGCACCTGCCCTGCTCGCTCCCCTGCTGCTGTCCTAGCCCCTCCCCCACCTCCGTGACCCATCAACATTTCTTTTTTTTTTTTTGGTTTTTGGTTTTTGGGTCACCCCCGGCGATGCACAGGGGTTACTCCTGGCTCTTCACTCAGGAATTACCCCTGGCGGTGCTCAGGGGACCATATGGGATGCTGGGATTAGAACCCGGGTCGGCCGCGTGCAAGGCAAACGCACTACCCGCTGTGCTATCGCTCCAGCCCCCCATCAACCTTTCTGGATGGATGTCGCAGGACCACAAGCAGCCACAAAGTCAGTGATGAGATTTTTTTTTTTTCCTTTTTGGATCACACCCGGTGATGCACAGGGGTTCCTCCTGGCTCTGAACTCAGGAATTACTCCTGGTGGTGCTCAGGGGACCCTATGGGATGCTGGGAATCGAACCCGGATCAGCCACATGCAAAGCAAACGCCCTCCCCATTGTGCTATTGCTCCAGCCCCCCAGTGATGAGATTCTTCTCAACCCGGCTCTGTCACTTTTAGGTGATGGGGCAACACCCACACTCTCTGATTCCATCACCTGTGATTCACCACCCTGATGCCCCACCAGGATCTCACCATACTACAAGGAAGCGATCATCGACGTAAAGAGAGGGGTGCGGCAGGGTGACACCATTTCACCGAAACTCTTCAGCGCCACCCTCGAGAACGTACATCACGCGATGACTGGAATGGGAAGGAATGGGAGTGAAGATAGACGGTTGGCAACTACACCACCTCCACTTCGTTGATGACATCGTTCTCAATAACGCCAGACATTAGCCAAGTGGCACAAATGCTGGCCGACTTCGACCACGAGTGTGGAAAGGTCAGGCTGCAGCTGAACCTCAACAAGACAATGCTCATGAAAAACGAACTGGTCCCTGAAGCTCCATTTGCTCTCAATGGAACGAATATCTCCGAATGTAGCAGCTATGTGTACCTGGGTCGAGAACTCAACATGAAGAACGACTTGGCGCCAGAACTGCGCAGGAGGAAGAGAGCAGCATGGAATGCATTCAAGAACGTCAAAGAACTGGTTAAGAGGACAAAGGACCTCCGAACTCTGGGCACATCTTTTCGATTCCACTGTTCTTCCCACACTAAAGTACGCCTCAGAGACCTGGGCCCTACACAAACAGGGTGAGAACGCTATTAGGGTATCCCAAAGAGGAATCGAAAGAGCTATGCTAGGAGTATCACGTCTCACTCAAGTGAGAGAAGGAATCCGGAGTTCCGACCTCTGTCGATGGTCAAGAATCAGGGATGCTGTCTCATTTGCCAAGGCATCAAAAATCAGATAGGCTGGACATGTAATGCGATTCAGAGACGACCGCTGGACTAGAGCTGTTACCGACTGGATTCCACGGGACGTCAGAAGACTGAGTGGCCGCCCACCAACTAGATGGTCAGATTTCTTTGTCAAATCCCTGAATGAATGATTTGAGGCTCTTCGTGTTCCTGGAACGAGCAGATACCATTGGGCTACCCTAGCACGTGACAGGGACAAATGGAGACATTACTGGCGCCCGCTCGAGCAAATCGATGAGTAACGGGATGACAAGTGAAACAAGTGATACAAGTAAAAGGGGGCATGGAGGACAGGGAGATCTATGTTTGAGGAACATGACATCTCTTAGCTGAGCACTTGGTTCAAAGGAAGTCCTTAAGATCTTATGGCTGAGAATCTGGAAACATCCCCAGTGCTTGAGAATAGACGATTGGTTCAAGAAACTCTGGTACATCCATTCAGTGGAATACTATGCAGCCAGCAAGACAAATGAAATCATCAAATTCACTTAATAATGGGCTGACAAAGGAGAATATCATGTTGAGTGAAATGAGTCAGAAGGAGAGGGAGAGATGCAGAAGGAGTGCACTTGTTTGTGAGATATAAATAGCATAGTATAAGACTGGTCAGACTTCTTCATCAAAACCCTGAATGAACGATTTGAGGCTCTTCCCGTTCCTGGAGCGAGCAGATACCATTGGGCTACGCTAGCACGCGACAGGGACAAATGGAGACGTTACTGGCACCCGCTCGAGCAAACTGAGGATCAATGGGACGACAAGTGATACAAGTAACAAGTGTAAGACTAATACCCAAGGACAGTAGGAATAATGTCCAACCAGAGGAGTTGCCCAAGGTTGGAAGCTTGTCACAAGTGGTGGCGGGGGGGGGGGGCAGAGGCAGTTAAAACGGAGAAGGGACTTCTAGAACAAATGATAACTGGAAAATGATCTCTCTGGATAAAAACTGAGTGCTGAAAGGGGGTAATGGGATATAAATGATAACCTTTCAGTCTCTGTATTGCAAACCATAATGCCCAAAGGGAGAGAGCGGAGAGCGAGAGCGAGAGAGAGAGAGAGAAAGGGAGGGGAGGAGGGAGGAAAAGGAGGAAGGAAAGGAGAGAGGGAGAGAGGGAAAATGTGGCTGTCATAGCAACAGGTTGGGGTGCAGGTGGCGGGAGGGATCTCTATAAGGAGATAGAGGGAGAGAGGGAGGGAGAGAGACGAGGAAGAGAGAGAGAGAAGGAGAGGGAGAGAGAGGGAGGAAAGGTAGGAAGAGAGGAAGAGAGAGCGGGGAGAGAGAGGAGAGGGAGAGAGAGGGAGAGAGAGGGAGGAGAGAGGGAGAGAGGAGAGGGGAGAGAGAGGGGAGAAACAGGGAGAGGGAGGGAGAAGGAGAGATGGAGAAAGAAGGAGAGAGAGGGAGAAAGGGAGAGAGGGAGAGGGAGAATGAGGGAGAGGGAGAAAGGTAGGGAGAGAGGGAGAGAGAGGGAGAGAGGTGAGGAGAGAGAGGGAAGAGGAAAGGAGAGAGAGACAAGGGAGAAAGGGAGGGAGACAGGGAGGGAGAGGGAGGGATGGAGGGAAGGAGGAAGGGAGGGAGGGAGGGAAAGAGAGGGGAGAGGGAGGAAAGGTAGGGAGAAAGGAAGAGAGAGCAGGAGAGAGAAGAGAGGGAGAGAAAGAGGAAGAGAGAGGGAGGGGGAGAGAGGGAGAGGGAGAAAGGTAGGGAGAGAGAGGGAGAGAGCGGGGAGAGAGAGAGGGAAGAGGAAGGGAGAGACAGACAAGGGAGAAAGGGAGGGAGGGACGGTGAGGGAGGAGGGAAGAAGAGGGAGAGCGTCTGCCATCGAGGCAGGCCGGAGGACAGGTCATAGGAGGGAACCTGGGGACATCTGGGGGCGGGGATGTGCCTGGTTTAGGGACGGCTGTTGGGACACTGCCTGACCCAAACCCAATCACGGACAACTCTGGAAATCTGCATCTCAGGGTGATTTCATTAAAAAAACATTGAAAACCAAAACATGAATCTCTCATCTGTAACCCCAGTCTTGACGCCGACAAATCATTTGTATCTGTGTACACACACACACACACAGCTATTCTGAGATGAGAAAGGCATGTTTTATATATATATATATATATATATTATATATATATATATGTCTATACGTTGTGTGTATGTTCACAGACACACATACACACCATCCCATATACACAGAGACAAAACTATTATATATTTATACAATGTACAATGCATCTATAGATTAAAATGCGCATTTAGGTGAGACCCCAAACTATGGATTCTTCTACAACTTGCTTTTTTTCCACGTCCAAGCCAGGAATAAAATATCTCTGGGTCAGCACCGCCAGGAAGTAATTCCTGAGTGCAAAGCCAGGAGTAACCCCTGAGCATCGCTGGGTGTGACCCAAAAAGCAAAATATATATATATATATATATATATATATATATATATATATATATATCTGGGTCCACACGCTGTCCCCAGAGCTGGTGACTGCTCGGGTCTCTGGGAAATTTAGGGCAGAGGAAGAGTCGTGGGTGACCCTGGCGGGTGCACAGGTCTCTAAATCTCGTCTGGATGGGTGCTCTTGCCAGTCAGCATGAGAGAAGAGGGTGAGAGAGATAGCAGCAGGACGGAGCTGCTGGTCCTGCCCGCGCTGGCCCACACACGGACCCCAAACCCGACCAGGAAGGATCTTGGAGCACTGAGTCAGGAGTCAGCCCTGAGCAGAGCCAGGTGTCGGCCCCAAACCAACAAAACAAACTCAGAGGGGCTGGAGCGATAGCACAGCGGGGGGAGGGCGTTTGCCTTGCACGCGGCCGACCTGGGTTCGATTCCCAGCATCCCGTAGGGTCCCCCGAGCACCGCCAGGAGTAATTCCTGAGTATTACTCAATAATACTCACCCTGAGTATTACTCAATAATACTCATCCTGAGTATTACTCAGCATGAGCCAGGAGTCAGCCCTGTGCATCGTGTGACACTCTCCCTTTGTCCCTTCTCTTCCTCCCTCTCTCTCTCTTTCATACCAGCATCGCCGGGTATGAAAAAAGCAAAAAAAAAAAACAAAAACCAAAAAAACAAAAAACTCAGAAATGAGAAACATGGGAAGAGCCGTCTTGTGGGTCATGGGGGGGACAGTGGTGGGGGGCTTGAAGGGGAGAACGGGGGTGTCAGGCTATTATGCTGCGTATCAGGGTGTCTTTGGGGTTGCCTCCAAGGAGGCAGAAAGCGGGGAGTAGCGGGTATGGGTAACCTTGACAACAATTGCACAACCCCCCCCAGCCCCAAGACAGGGGGCCTGGCTCTGGGCCCCGAAGGTGGGTGGTGCTGTTTCCTGGAATGGGACCCCCCTGGGGGAAAAATTCAAGCAAGAAACGGAAGCTGTAACCAGAAGTGCTTATCTGCGGGTCCGAAGGAAGAGCAGGGAACCTTCCAGAAACAAGGCAACAGGACGAGGAGCAGAGAGTTTGCTCTGCAGGGCCCTCTGCTGGCCTCCTGCCACTCTGCAGACACCCCTGTTCCCTCGTGAGGGCATACTTGTCTTGTTCCTGCCCCTCACATCTAAGTCAGTTTCTTTTTTTTTTTTTTTGCTTTTTGGGTCACACCCAGTGATGCTCAGGGGTTACTCCTGGCTTTGCACTCAGGTATTACTCCTGGCAGTGCTCGGGGGACCATATGGGATGCCGGGGGATCGAACCCGGGTCGGCCGTGTGCAAGGCAAACGCCCTACCCGCTGTGCTATCGCTCCGGCCCCTCTAAGTCAGTTTCAATTAAAACTATCCTGCTTGGCAAAAATTTAAAAAATGAAATAGCAGAGAAAGGGGTGAAAAAGAGAAGAGAGAGAGAGAGGGGGAGAGGGAGGGGAGACAAAGAGAAGGAGAGAGAAGGGAGAGAAGCGAATGGAGAGAGAAAGAGGGAGAGGGGAGAGAAGGAGGGATGGAGAGAGAGAGAGGGAGAGAGGGGAGAGGGAGAGATGGAGAGTGAAGGAGGGGAGGGATAGAGACGGAGGGGGGATGGACAGAGGGTGAGGGAGAG